>NC_141535.1:19247142-19547857 GCF_021556685.1 Rattus norvegicus | reverse complement strand
TATATTTCTCAAAATAAAGACAACTAATTATCATTTTGTTAATAAAAACAAAAACAAAAAGACTCTGGAGATTCACATTGTCCTTTTCCTATGGAGTAGCTTCCTTTTTCCATTAATTTTTTCCTCCATTAATTTTCTCTCTCTCACCTCTTTCATCTCTTCATTCCTTCTATCATTTATTCCTTCCTTGCTTGCTCCCTTAATTCTTTCCTCCCTGTCTCCCTCCCTCCTTCTTTCTCTCTTCTTTCTCCTCTTCTACCATCTTTTGGTATCATTGTTTTCTATGCATTGACTACACAATGTTTTGGGTTTTTTTTGTTTGTTTGTTTGTTTGTTTTGTTTTGTTTTGTTTTTCTGTGAATTTCTACTGTTGTAAACAAATGAAATGATATAATTTGATGATGTTTGTATTATATTTCTCATTGGAGACACTACTAAGAATCATACTTTGTGAAATTATTCTATCTTCTATATCAAATAAGCACCTAGCATTTACTATGTTAAATTAAAGCCTTCTGAAATACCAAGAAAAAGGAAGACAGAAAGACAGACAGACAGGCAAAGAGAGAGAGAGAGAGAGAGAGAGAGAGAGAGAAAGAAAGAAAGAAAGAAAGAAAGAAACATCAGAACCTCTTTGCTGAGTCAGTAAAGGGTGATCTAATAGCCCAAGTAGAGAATTCACAGATTCACATGAATGTGTTGTAATATATCATTGTTGTTATATAAAAAATTATTCAACTTCTCTAGTATATTAACATGATTACTTAAACATGTTTAACTGTGAACAGGAAAAATTTGAAGAATAGGAGGACTTATGAGACAGTTCAAAGATGGGAAGATTTCATTTGGAGGAATGTCGATGATATGCCCACTATTCGGACATCTATTCAACATAGTACTTGAAGTGCTAGCTAGAACAATAAGACAACAGAAAGAGGTCAAAGGGCTACAAATTGCTAAAGAATAATTAAAATTATCACGATTTGCAGATGATATGTTAATATACATAAGCAACCCCTTGATTAAAAGCTTCAGCAAAGTGGCTGGATATAAAATTAACTCTAATTAATCAGTAGCCTTCCTTCATAATAATGATAAACTAGCTCCGAAAGTTATTAGGGAAACAATTCCCTTCACAAAAGTCACAGATAATATAAAATATCTTGGGGTAACTCTAACTAAATAAGTGAAAGATCTTTATGATAACTTCCAGTCATTCAAGAAATAAATTAAAGAAGATCTCAGAAAATTCTGCTCATGGTTATGCAGAATTAAGATAGTAAAAATGGCCATCCTATCAAAATCAATCTACAGGTTCAATGCAATCCCTATCAAAATAGCAACATAATTCTTCAAACATATTGAAAGAGCAATACTCAAATTCATCTGGAAAAGCAAAAATCCAAGAATAGTGAAAACAATTCTTAACAATAGAGAACAGCTGGAGGAATCTGTATCCCTGAACTCAAGCTCTACTACAGAGCAATAGTGATTAAAAAAAAAAGAAGAAGAAGAAAGAAAAAAAGAAATTGCATGATATTGGTACAGAGACAGATAGGTTGATCAATGGAATAAAATTGAAGATTCAAAAATAAAACCACACACTTACACACACTGGATCTTTCATGAAGAAGCCAAAAATATACAATGGAAAAAGACAGCATCTTCAATAAATGGTGCTCGTCTCATTGAATGTCTGTATATAGAAAAAGAAAATAGACCCATATTTGTCATCATGCACAAAGCTCAAATCCATGCGGATCAAGGAACTCAACATAAAGCCAGATAATGAATCTAATAGAGGAGAAAATGGGAAATAGCCTTGAACTCATTGGCACAGGCAGAAATTTCCTAAACAGAACTCCAGTTGTGTCGGTGCCCCATGCCCGCACCAACACAGTACCGAGAATCAGGCAAAAGCCTGAGGGATTAAAGAAACACACACACACAGGTTATTCGTGTCAAGCCAGAAGAGGAAGCGACTCCTGTAGCTTTATTCACCAAATATATACCCCAAGTTCACCAGGTAGAAAATATCTACGAAGCACAGTGGGAAACCCTGGCTTTAGACTTCGGTAACAAAAGACCAACTAGATATAACTCCCCTTTTTATTTATTAAGATATTGTTAAGATTATTATTTAAGATAAGTCCTTGAGGATTAACACCATTATGTGCTATAGGAAGAAATTGAGGACACTGTGCACTTGTATTTATAATTTGATTTTTATATCAAATTATTGTCTCCAGCATTATTATTTTGTTGATAAAAAGAATGAGATTTTTTGACTAATTGTTCCTATGTATGGCCTATAATCTGCCTGGTAATAAATTTATTGTGTCATTGTCCTTGCTAGAAGGTCCAGACAATCCAGTTTGAGTTCTTAAATGGCCTATATAGGAACAGTACTTAGTGCTCTTATCCACTAAGCCATCTCTCCAGCCCCTCATCAGCTTTATTTACCTAAATAAGCATTAATTAGAAATGCCAAATTTTGTAAACATGGTCCAGATTTAGCCTTACTTAGAAATCCCTGAGCTGGCAGTGCGAGGCTGGGAGTTGAGAGTAAGCAAATGGAGTCTTCCTCTTTTCATGAGGGTGTGCTATCAACTCCACTACCATTTTCAAAGAGCTCAGTCTATAGTTTTGTTTAGTTGTCTGAGCCAGAGCACTGAAAGGACAGTGAGTTGTAGGACATTCACACTGAAATCATCACTCACTGATTTCCTTTAGAAAACTTGTTTCCAATAAAGCACTAAGTAATTATAAAATTTGAGGCTTAGTAGTATCAAAAAAAGGAAAACTTTTTAATCAATTGTAAACCACAAACCTCACATTGGCTATCAGTATATGAATTGAAAGCTTGATTTTTTTTAACACTTAAAAAAACAGCGTCTACAGCACATAATTCAATAATCTGTGCTGAACAAGGGGAAACTCTAGAGAATAAGCAAGTGGTCCAATAATATATGCAGCATTTTCATTAGATGAACCATCTATAAATACAGTAAGCACATTTTCTATGGGTTGCATGCACAAATTTACAGGAAATACAAAAGCATGCAAAGAGTAAAATTTATCTATTTTGCCTGAAAAAATTGTAGGCCAAATATTAGTATTATGTAATAACCAATTTAATTGCTGTTTGGAATAAGATATGTTTTACCAGGTTTCTTTTTAAAATACCTTCAAGACTCTAGCCTTCAATTCTCTATTAACACAGCAAAAGCTTTATCTCCAATGAGGATAGCAAACAAAGGCCTAAGTCCTCTGGTAAGGTGAGATACTTAGCCAATTAACATATCCTTAGAAGCCTAAAATTAGTTTCAAATATTAAAAAGAAATATTGAATCTTTTCTGGAGCAATAGCTACTCCCCAAATATTAAAGCTCATTTTGAGAACAAAGGTTTGTAGTAAAAATTTCCATATACACTGAAAGATTCAAAGTTCTAACTTCTTACATTGAAGAAGCGACAAAATTACATAATAAGGCTACTTGCCATTCTTTTGTAAAAATTTTTAATGATATCACTTCATGGGCTCTCTAAAATTATAAGCAAGCTCACAAAATGAAAACTCCTCACAATTGCCAGGACGTAAACAAATTGCATAAAGTCAATCCTCTAAATCTATCTTGAAATGGCAGTTGGAGTAAGCAAACAGTCTGTAATGCTCTCATAAGTTCCAAAACCTCATCAATCCTTCATAAATCCTGTAACAATATCTACCTGTTTGATTATTTTTTATTTAATTACAAATAAGTCTGAGTTAGTCAATTTAACACTGGCAATCCTTAATCACAATCTTTAAGTTCTCCTTGTAACACCAGAGCACAACCACAACTTTGGAAAGTCACCCGAGTTCTGAGTAGTGACTAGGCAGCTGTCCTTGGGGCAGTGGAATTAGCATCAAAATACAGATAACTTCAGGGCAAACCACCACTTTGGAAAACAAAACTCAATCTCCAACCAACAATCTAGTCTCCAAAATCTAGTCTCCAAAACACTGAGTCTGTCCTTCATGCTACAAAGTTTGACTGCCAATTCCTACATATGAATGCATGATGGTGAGGTCTCCAATACCTCAACAAAGAGACCTTGCCCTAAAATCTTTTAGAAGCCTGGTTTCTAGGATAAGAATTCCATAAAAATATTATCTCAATTTAGACCTGTTTCCCTAGGTTGGCTTATGCCACATATTGTCTAGAATGACTCTATCCAAATTACAGTTTTAAGCCAACTTTCTGGTACCAATGTTACACCATTTTTTTTATCATATCCAACAACTTAAAAGCCAGTAGTCCATAACCAAGGCATGTAGAGCATATTTATACATTTAAAACCAATCAGAAACAAAATAAAGTGGCTACACATATCTTTAATATTTAGACCAAACACCATTTTTACTTTTCTAGCTGTGATTTTAAGAGAAGCACCTTGTCACCTGCTAAGTCTAATAATAAGTCATGGATTTTTCTAAGAGAAATAGCCACCAGCTCCCTACCATAGAAGCTGAGGAGCTGCTGGTGCCTTTAAGATCAGCTCATGCAGATGCTCGGTCATTGAGCAGCTTCTGCAGCTGACAAAGACTCCTAGTTACAGGTGCAGGGCTCCAAAGGCCAATTGAAACTGCTTTTTATTCATTGTTCCCTTCTTGAAACAAATTAAAACTAAGATGAGGTGTGAACAACCAGAAGATAAAGTTTTTACCATTTTTTCTTTTGAACATGAAACATAAAACATTTAAGCAATGAGAAACAAAAACCACAGACATAAACTGACAAGCGACATGGACAGCTTGGTGCACCAAGGACAGACAGTAGACGTAGAGGGAAAAAACTAGATGGTGTCCCACCAAAGGGACCTAGGTATCCTACCTATGGAACCCAGAACCAGAAATAAGCATTTCTCCAAAAGGAGCCAGCAGAGAGGCAGGCATCTCCTGCTTTCCCTCTGTTCCTAAGAGAGCTCTGAAAAAGTTTCCTTCTCTTTCTCCAAAGCATCCTTGGAGAGTCTGGGAGGACTGTTTTTCTTAAACCCATTCATTCTCTCTCATGTGTAGGGCGTAAACTATCTCTATTCAGGGTCCAAAGACTAAAGCATAACTCTAAAAGAACGCATACAAAAAAACACTTTACCATTACCTTGTCCCTTTCTTATTACAAGTTTTACTCATGCTAGCCCAAATCATCGAGGCCTTTTCTAGCCCATCTTACCCCAATATGTCCCTGCTTCTGCGCTGGCTTCCCAAGGTGTCCCGACAGAAGTCCTTGTCATTCCCGATCTTGGCTCGCTGGATTCAAAGTTCAAATCTCGGTGGGACCTCCATTTGTTGGTGGCCCATACCCGCACCGACACAGTACGAATTGGGCGAAAGCCTGTGGGATTAAAGAAACACACACACACACAGGTTATTCGTGTCAAGCCAGAAGAGCAAGTGACTCCTGGAGCTTTATTCACCAAATATATACCCCAAGTTCACCAGGTAGAAAATATCTGGGAAGTACAGTGGGAAACCATAGCTCAAGACTTCGGTAACAAAAGACCAACTAGTGTCCTGAATAAACTAGGGAAAAATCCAGCAAGACCAGCCTAAATCTCAAAGACAAAGACGCAGAAGACAAAAGGCAGGAACGAATTGACCATGACCCAGGTGTGTCTGTACCAGGGCAGACTGCTTCCTTGTTAGGAACAAAAGGCTTCCACATCCATCAGCAGGGTTCAGCAGGGGTCAAACCCAGCAAGAGACGCAGAAGGGTCTGACAAGCGGTGTGGAACATTGCAGGGGACCCAGGAGGCTCTGACACAGTTGCTCACGCTCTAAGATCAAGAATTGATAAATGGGATCTTATGAAACTGGCTAGCTTCTGTAAGTCAAAGAACATAGTCAATAAGAAAAATCAGCATCCTATAGACCTGGGAATAATCTTCACTAACCACACATATAATAAAGGGATAATATCCAAACTATATAAAGAACTCAAGAAACAACTAAAAAAAACAAACAACCTGTGGAAAGCCGTGATAACATTCGCCATTACAAGATGGCACCTGCTTCCGCTGTGCCCCACGTGGAAAGCAGCGATAGCATTCGCCATTACAAGATGGTGCTGGCTTCCGCTGCCAGCCCGACTTCCTTTCAGGAAACTAGCTGTGTGTGGATGTGCAAGAGTGTGTTCGCGCCAAGTCTTTGCCCACCCCAGGGCGTGCCAATGAGATCATGGGTAAGCGACCAATCAGGTGTGGACATGCCACATTAGGGTGTATATAAGCAGTGCCATTCTGGGGCTCGCTCTCTCCTCTTCAAGATGCTTTGCTGCAGAAGGATCCCGGTGTCCACACGTCGTTCTTGCTGGCGAGACGTTGGGCGCAGGACATTTGGTGCTGAAACCCGGAAAAACGCCACACCATCACCGGCGCCGAGGAGAGCCTCCGTTCGCGGAGAGGGTCCAGAACTGCAGGTCGAAAGGTAAGCTCTGAGAGGCATGTTTGGTCTTGATCTCTCTCATCTCTCTCCCCCATTAGAAGATGCGGTGGAAGCTTTTGTTATTGTTTCGGCAGCGTTCATTCTTTCTCTTTTGGTTTTTGATTTAGCGGCTGGCACTAGGCACAGTCAGAAGTCGTGCCTAGAAGATGGGAAATGCCGCCCAACAGTAAGAGCAGGTCAGGGAGCGCTAGGGGAGTTACAGAACAGCATGTCAGAAACAGAGTGGAATGAAAGATTAAAGAGCTTAAAGAGAAAAGGTGCATCTAAGAAAAAAGGCCCTTCCAAGGACCTTAGATCCGAGGAAGCGAGAGATAAGGGAAAGGACGCCTTTCTCTGGGAGAGAAAAAGGAAGGAGATAAAAGGAACACAGTATTTTGGGAGAAAAATTTTGTGTTTGTGCTTGTAAAAGGTGTGATTAGGCTCTGGAAACTTCACAGAGTCATACTGTTCAGATTTGATAGAGGTAGACCGCCTAGTTTTTTCCCCTCTGTCTATTGTCTGTCCTTGGTGCACCAAGCTGTCCATGTATGTCAGTTTATGTCTGTGGTTTTTGTTTCTTGTTGCTTAAATGTTTATGTTTCATGTTCAAAAGAGAAAATGGTAAATACTTTATCTGCCAATCGTTCACATCTTGATTTGGTTTTAACTCATTTCAAAAAAAGGAACAAATGAATAAAAAACAGTTTCAATCAGTCCTTGGAGCCCTGTACCTGTAGGCAGGAGTCTAGGTCAGTTGGAGAAGCTGCTCGGGGTGCTGAGCGTCTGCACGAGCTGATCTTAACGGCGCCAACAGCTCCTCAGCTTCTTTGGTACAAGAGCTGATGGCTGTTTCTCTTAGAAAAATCCCTGACTTATTATTAGACTTAGCAGGTGACAAGGTGCTTCTCTTAAAATCATAGCTAGAAAAGTAAAAATGGTGCTTGGTCTAAATATTAAAGATTTGTGTAGTCAATTCAATTTTGTTTCTGATTGGTTTTAAATGTACAAATATGCTCTACATGCCTTGGTTATGGGCTATTAGCTTTTAAGTTATTAGATAGGGTTAAAAAGGTTTAACTGGTAACAGAAAGTTGGCTTAAAATTGTAATTTGGACGAAGTCATTCTAGACAACATGTAACATGAGCCAACCTAGGGAAACAGGTCTAAATTGAGATAATATTTTTATGGAACTCTTATCGTAGAAACCAGGCTTCTAAAAGAATTTAGGACAATGTCTCTTTGTTGAGGTATTAGAGACCGCACCATCGTGCATTCATATGTAGGTATTGGCAGTCAAATTTTGTAGCATAAAAGATAGACTTGGAGTGTTTTGGAGACTAGATTTTGGAGACTAGATTGTTGGAGGTTGAGTTTTGCTTTCCAAAGTTGTGGTTTGACCTGAAGTTATCTGTATTTTGATGCTAATTCCAATGCCCCAAGAACAGCTGCCTAGTCACGAACTCAGATCTCAGGTGACCTTCCAAAGTTGTGGCTGTGCTCTGGTGTTACAAGGAGAACTTAAGGATTGTGATTAAAGATTGCTAGTGTTGCATTGACTAACTCAAACTTATTTATAATTGAGAAAAAACCAAACAGGTAGAGACTGTTACAGGATTTACAAAGGATTGACGAGGTTTTAGAACTTGTGAGAGCATTACAGTCAGTTTGCTTACTCCAACTGCCATTTCAAGCCAGATTTAGAGGATTGATTTTATGCAATTTGTTTACGTCATAGTGATTGTGAGTTTTCATTTTGTGAGCTTGCTTATAATTTTAGAGAGCCCATGAAGTGACATTAAAAATTTTTACAAAAGAATGGCTAATACCCTTATTATGTAATTTTGTTGCTTCTTCAATGTAAGAAGTTAGAACTTTGAATCTTTCAGCGTATATGGAAATTTTTACTACAAACTTTTGCTCTCAAAATGAGCTTTAATATTTGGGGAGTAGCTGTTACACTACTCCAGAAAAGAATATTTGAAACTAATTTTAAGCTTTTAAGGATATGTTAGTTGGCTAAGTACCTCACCTTACCAGAGGACATAGGTCTTTGTTTGTTATCATCATTGGAGATAAAGCTTCAGTTGTGTTTAATACAGAATTTTAGACTAGAGTCATGGAAGTATTTAAAAAAGAAACCTGGTAAAACATATCTTATTGCAAACAACAGTGAAATTGGTTATTACAAAATACTGATATTTGGCCGATTACATATACAAATTTTTCAGGCAAAATTGATAATTTTACTCTTTACATGCTTTTGTACTTCCTGTATATTTGTGCATACAAACCATAGGAAATGTGCTTACTGTATTTACAGGTGGTTCATCACTTGTTTATTCTCTTGAGTTACTGTTGATTCAGCACAGATTATTAAATTCCATGCTTTAGCCACTGTTTTTAAAATGTTAAAAAATCAAGCTTTCAATTCATATACTGATTGCCAATGTGTGGCTTGTGGTTTACAATTGATTTCAATTACTTAATGCTTTACTAGAGAAAAGATTTCTACATAAAATCAGTGAGTGATGATTTCAGTGTGAATTGTCTGACAACTCACTGTCCTTTCAGTGCTCTGGCTCAGACAACTAAACAAAACCATAGACCCAGCTCTTTAAATATGGTAATGGAGTTGATATGAAAAGAGGAAGACTCCATTTGCTTACTTTCAATTCCTAGCCTCACCCTGCCAGCTCAGAGATTTCTAGTAAGACTGAAATTGGACAATATTTACAAGATTTGACATTTCTAATTAATGCTTATGTTTAGGTAAATAAAGTTTGTGAGGTGCTAGAGAGATGGCTTAGTGGTTAAGAACACTAAATACTGTTCCTTTAGAGGCCATTTAAGAACTCAAACTGGATTGCCTGGACCCCTTAATGAGGGAGGACAATGATACTAGACAGTTTATATCTTAATAAATAAAAAGGGGGAGTTATCCCTGTATACTATACAATTATTTAATAATACACCTTTTATTTCCAATTTTAAAATTTGGATGCCAAGGAACTCTGAGTGTTTATGGCACCCTACAACTAGGCATACTTCTACATTGGCATGATCTTGTCCACGTATTTTATATGGGGAAGAGGGAATCTTTGTGTTTTTTCTACAGGATGCTACAGGAGTATGCCAGCTGCCAGAGGTGTCTGCTGAGACTTGCTGATCCTGGTTGAATGAAGATTCAGCTCTCGTGGTTCGGTTCCCTGGAGTCATTCCTCTGCCCTGAGAGGAAGATGGAAGATCCCCCCTCATCTTTTGTCATCACAGAGATTTTGGTGTTGCTACAGTCAGTGTTACCACTGCATGTGTCCTGTCCCACTGTGGCCTGCACTCCGACCCTCTGTGCACTGCTGCTTGCCGGAGAAGACTGGACTCCAGCTGTTACTCCTGTCCCCCTCATTCCCCTGGCAACTCTTGCTGCCTTAACTGGTGTTGTAGTAGTTGTTTACAATTGGGAATTCTAAATTTTATTATAGGAGCGGCTTGACTACGGCCCTTGGTGGTAGCAGCTGAGGTGCCCACTACTTATCGGGAGTGGCTCTGTTTGGTGCAGCCCTATGCTGTGGATTAGTGTTCATGCTATGGTTGGTTTTCAAACTCAGATCTCAACAGAAACGTGACAAGGTCGTTATCACTCAAGCACTTGTGGCCATTGAACAAGGGGCCTCCCCTGGAATTTGTTTATCTATGCTCAGGAATTAGTTGGTATCTGAGTTCTCTGCTCTTGCACCCCATGGATTTGTGGATCCATTGCACTGGGATGAGAGAGACTCAATGATTCTTTGATCAGCCCTTCTACATCTCTGAGGTTTCCTCATTGCACGTAATAGGGTGATCATGATTTCCCCACTAACTCATTTTCTGACTGGCCTCTTTTGTAGAGTTCGCCCTAGGTCGTTTAGCAGTTACTGTCACACAGCACTGTGGTATCCAGAGACGGGCAACTTTCCTCATGCACAGACCAATCTAAGACACGGGGCCCGGTGGCGATAGGGTTACCCTACGATGGATAAGGCTGTGACATTAGAGGAACGACCTAAGACAGGAGCCACAGCAGATGGACATAACTGCAGAGGCCTAGACCAGCATCATTCTAGTAAAACAAAAAGGGGGAGATGTGGAAAGCTGTGATAGCATTCGCCATTACAAGATGGCGCCGGCTTCCGCTGTACCCCACGTGGAAAGCCGCGATAGCATTCGCCATTACAAGATGGCACTGGCTTCCGCTGCGCCAGCCCGACTTCCTTTCAGGAAACTAACTGTGTGCGCATGTGCAAGAGTGTGTTCACGCCAAGTCTTTGCCCACCCCGGGGCATGCCAATGAGATCATGGATAAGCGACTAATCAGGCGTGGACATGCCAGATTAGGGTGTATATAAGCAGCGCCATTCTGGGGCTTGCTCTCTCCTCTTCAAGATGTAATAAACACTTTGCTGCAGAAGGATCCCGGTGTCCACATGTCGATCTTGCTGGCGAGATGTTGGGCGCAGGACAACAACCCATTTGGAATCTTGACCAGCTGAGGAACTCCTAAAGAACTGTTCAAAGTTCTTAGTGAACAGAGAAATGCAAATCAAAACAACCCTGAGACTTCACCTTAGACCAGTCAGAATGGCTAAGATCAAAACCTCAAGTGGCAACACATATTGGCGAGGATGTAGAGGAAGAGGAGCACTCCTCCATTGCTGGTGGGATTACAAACTGGTACAACCACTCTGGAAATCAATTTGGAGGTTCCTCAGAAAATTGGGAGTAGACCTACCTAAAGATGCAGCAATGCCACTCTTGGGAATATACCCAAAAGATGTTACACCTTGCCAAAGGGGCAGATGTTCCACCATATTTATAGTGGACTTATTTGTGATAGCCAAGAGCTGGAAACAACTCATATGTCCCACGACAGAAAAATAGATACAGAAAATGTGGTTCATTTACACAATGGAATACTACTCAGGTATTAAGAATGAGGACATCCTGAGTTTTGCAGGCAAATGGATGGAACTAGAAAATGTCATCTTGAATGAGGTAACTCACACCCAAAAGGACATGCTTGGTATGTTCTTGCTAATAATTGTATATTAGTCAAAAAAAAATAAAAAGAGTACAGAATACCTAAGATATAATCCACAGGACTCAAAAAGGTCAACAAGCTGAAGGGCCCAATTGAGGATGCCTCAGTTCCACTTGGGAGAGAGAAGAAAGCAACCACAAGGGCGAGGGAGAGAAAGAAAAGGAAATGAAAGGATTGGGATGGGGGAAGAGGGGAACATGATCTGGTATTGGGTGGCAGAAAAGAACTGAAGCCCAGAAGACCAGCAGAAAGAATGGATACAGGCAATCTCAGCAGAAAGGAGGTTGGGAAGACCCTTGAGAATGTACCAGAGACCTGGGGAGTGAGAGACTCTCAGGACTCAACAGGGGAAGGGCCTAGATGAAATGCGCTACAATGGGGGAGAGAACTTACTGAATACATCTCCAGAAGAAAAGTCATCAATTGAATTATGGGATTGCTGTCCAACAGCCAAAGCTTTGACCCATAATCCGTTCTGTCTGAAAGAAATGCAGAGATAGAAATTAAAAAGAGCCTGAGGAAAAGAAGGTCCAGAGACAGGCCCACAGTTGTGTCCACTTAAAGCAGAGACCCCAAGATCTGACACTATTACTGAAGCTATGGGGCATTCAGAAAAAGGGACTTACCATGACTGCTCTCCAAAAAACCCAGCAAGCAGCTGAAAGAGTCAGATGGAATTATGTGCACCAAAACAAGGAAAGGAAGTAGCTGAGCCCTCTGGTTAAACTATGGAAAAGGTGGAAGAAGCTAAGGAGGAGAACAATCCTGTAGGAAGAGCACCAGTTTCAATTGACCTGGACCCCTGAGATCTCTTAGACACTTGATCACCAACCAGGGAGCATACACCAGCTAAGATAAGGCCTCAAACACAGATCCAAATTCCTAGGTCTAGGTTTAGGCAGAGAAAATGCACCTAACCCTCAAGAGACTGGAGGCCCCAGGAAGTTTAGGGGTCAGGTGGTGTGGGTGGTGTGGGTGGTGTGGGTAGGGTGGGGACATACTTGTGGAGATGGAGGGTTGGGAGTGGAGGGGAATGGGGAGGAGGTATGGGGTGTGGACATTAGGGGGGTGGACTGGAATGAGAATAAAATCTGGAGTGTAAAATAGATAGATAGATAGATAGATAGATAGATAGATAGATAGATAGACAGACAGACAGACAGATAGATAGATAGGACATTAAATGCCCACAAATTTTATACACACAAACAGAGACCTTTGGTTAGTATGCCTTTATAAATTAGGTATAACATCTGTACATACTTATAAAATAATTATTTCTTGATAACCTAATTATGCTACATTTTGCAAAAATCATTTTATTATTACTTTTTAATACTACATTTACTCTTTAAAGTTATTCTCTCTACTATTAATGTGGCTTTTTAAATCCCCATACATTTGTTACTGCTTCAGTTTTTATATCTTAATCTTTTAATATTAAAAGATTTCTATCTTTGAAATTAAAAGGTTCATTTTTTAATTCAATCTAAAGCTGAGTATGATTTAAGAAATTTATTTGAAGTATGTATTTATGTTTTTACAAAAATAAAATGAAATTGAGGCATTCATGTTCTATGTTTGAGGTGAAGAGGAATTGGGAAGTAATGCAAAAATTATATATACATATATATATTATTTGAGAATTTATTATCCTAAAAACAAACAAACAAAACAAAACATATAAATAAAAACCCTAACCTGTAGCGCGTAATATTAAAAACTATCCACACTATACAGGCTACTCTCTGGCCATGGCAGTCTCCCCACACTCATGGTTATCCCCATGTGTCTAGCAGTCACAAATCCCCATAACACAATAAAATCAAAACTCTAGAGACTTGTAATTCACCAGAAAATTATCAACCACCAAGCTCCCACAAAAAGAACTCAAAACTCAATTGATATAAACACAAGTGCACTCCTAGATGGGACAAGTTGCCCTACATTATTCTCTTGTTCTTCTATGATATTCATAGCTACCTATGGCTGTTTCAAGCCATGTACATCAGATTTGTCTTCTTCTTTCATCTTCTCTCATCCCTGTCTCTTCTCTGTCTCTCTGTCTCTCTGTCCTGTCTCTAAAACTCTCAGCACAACTTCCTTTTCTGGTGTCCAATCACAGGCTCTAGCCTTATCTTTCACCTGCCCTCATTTGCATATAGACAGCAATCCACACTAACCTTATAGTAACAATAGATCATTTACATTATTATCTCTATGTTCATATGTAACTGACTTTTATATGTATAAATTTCAGAGTTTTATTCTATAAGATGTTGTCCTACAATAAATTATACAGCAGGTAAATTATATTACTGTTCTAAACTTTGCCATTGGACAATGGTTTAACTGGATCAAAAGTCAAGAGTTATCATAAATAGGCATGAGGAATTTTAATTAACAGTAAAGATTTTATTTAATTCTGTAAAGGTTTTTTCTGTATCTACCACATTGTGAGTTAAAGGGATGTAATCTGGAGAGGAAGAACTTTTTAAACTTCATTTGCACCTTTTAATTTTCACTCAGACTCACGTGGACTCTTCAGAGTGAAATGTGTGATTTATTCCTGAGAAAATTATTAAAACTGCCCTGCAATCACAGAACAGGTCAGAAAATCTGACATCAAAGTGAGAGTAACAAATTGCAATTTCCATTTTATAATTTTAAAAGTTATTCTTTCAGGTCAAAGAAATGTCTCAGCAGGTAAAAGCAGTTGCTTGCTATGTGAGTCTGGTACCTGAGTTCTATCTCTAAAAACCTCAGTAGAAATAACCAAATAATTTAGGAAAGTTTTTCGTTACATGTAAACACATACTGTGACAAGCTAGTTCACACACACACACACACACACACACACACACACACACACACACAAACATACACACACAAAGAAAACATAATAATTATAATACTGATTTTTAAAAAGACTTTCTATGATAAATAAAAGTTTAGGTAAATATCTAGTATAAAGTGCAAATTAGCCTGAAACTCAGTAGCCTTCCGGTTATATCTCCTTAGATATTGAAGGTATGCACCTACTCTCAGGGTACACAATGATTTATAAATAAATTGTTTCAATTTCAAAACTATATGTGTATGACTTCCTAAACAGTATATTAAAGGTCCAATTTTAATTGGTCACATGTATTTACTTTAATTTTTGACATTATAATACAATTAAAGATATGCTTTTTAAAAATCAGTATTGAAGGTCTTGTGAAAGTTGCCTATATTTGCCTCCGAATCGTAGTTTTGTTTCTTCTTGCCAACATTACTTGAAGAACTGTCATCTTGCAGAGGATATCCTAGACCCATCTGAGATGTCATAGAAACTTTCGAGGCTGAAGAAAAGAAGCAGATACCCTAACCACTTTGCTTACCAAACTCGTCACCCCACTTAAAAAATGCTATGCTAGATGTCTCAAGAAGTATAAATATTTCAGCCCTTATTATATGGAGACTCTGTACCCTAACCTTTAAACCAACCTTTGAAGCTTTTGTGGTTGTGAAAGCACTCAGCTATCTCATCCCTCTGTTGTTCTTCCTACTACTACTATATACTTTAAGTGCATGGCACAATTTAGGATTTACAAAAATTACAGTTTCCATTTAAATGTCAAAGCAATATGTATGTGTAAAGTCAGAAATGTATAGAGTTTATGAATCTGTAATCAGAATGAAAGTTATTCTCTGTAGATGACATGAATATATATGTGTTTATATATATTCAATATTTTGTGCGTACTGCATGAATGAGTTGTTTATATGAAGATGGATGAGAATAATACCACTAACCAAATACTATATGTCAAAAATTCACAGGGCAAAAAGTATGCTTTAAAAAATAAGAAGTTTGTGCACAAAATGACCTCAGCTGCCATTTGTTCTGAGAAGAAATTTGATTGTGGTGTAGTCAAGAGTGTTTGGTCATGCATCTGCAAACTCATTTGCACAGCCAGAAACCTCCAGATACAAAGGTTATACTGAAGTGCTCTCTATGAACTTAGTTCCTGTAAGCCTTTCCAAGACATAAAAGTTAAAAATAATAATGTATCTATCAAATCCGAATCACTTCTTAAAGTGAAAGAAAACATTGTTTCTAAAGGAAGCCAATATAAAGTGTAAAAATAGTTGCTTGTAAAATCTAAGAAAAACTTTGTTATTGATTCTTTGGAAGTTTCACTTCTTATATACCAGTCCCCCTCATCTCCCCATCCCTTCATACTCACCCTTCACCTTTGCATCCTACCTTGCAAAACAGAAAGAATCTCATCTTGGAAGCTGCACTGTATCACATTGTGCTCCATAGTATGTACCTCTATGCACACATGTTTACTTGAAAATGTTCATTGCAATGAGACACTAGTCCGGTTCATGATCTCTGCCTTTTTTAACATAATCAATATTGGATCCTCATCAGTTTTCTTCTTCAGTAATCCTGCTGTTGCCCTCGTGTCATGGAGATCCTGAAGCTATGGATGAGCAGGACTGCACTGTACATGTGGTCTAGCAGTTCACAAATGTTATAGATTTTTGGGTAGGCCAATGCAGAGCTCTGAATCTAGACCAGGATGTTAGTTGAGCTAGTCAGTGTACCAGTTCTTCCTTATCTGCACCACCACAGTAGCTCTCCAGCACGGCTATGACTAGGCCAACCAATGCTCCCATAGGCAGGAACCAGGGGTGATCTCCTGCTCACTTGTTCTTACACCCAGACATCTTACACCCATCTGCAGATGCAGATGCACTCTGCTGTCCAGTCTACATGCTGGGCTACTCACTCTCTGAAGTGCTGCAGACTGTGAGAGACAGGGCCAGCTCATCTGCACACATGACCTCCTGTCAGCGTCACTCCACTGCCTTAAGAGGTTAGGGGTGAAGTGGCAGGGGAGTAAGAGGACCAGCACTCAGTTGCTCACACCTTTAGGGACAGCTCACCTGTACCCTGCGCGCTATAATCTGGACCAGCATTCCTGTGCTGCCCAGTTGAAATTCAGGTCCACTCTCCCTAGTTTTGCAGCTGGAGAGGGACAGGATGAGCTCTCTCAAGCTTATGAGCCTGTGGGCACCATTCCAGACCACAAGAGAGATGTAGCAGGGCAGGGACATAATTCCTGTATCTATGCTACCCACTGCAGATTAATGGTGAGGTCAGCTCTCCCACACTCATGCCCTTGGGAGCAGCTCAACCACACTCAGCACCTAGGGCGAACTCTATTCTTATGCCTGGGCTAGGGACAGGGCCTGCTCCACTAAGTAGTGCTTCTGGTAAGAGGTATGGCCAGCTCTCCAGAGCACTGCAGGCAATGGTGAATAGGGACAGTTCACTACATTCTTGGCAAGAGCCAATTTTGCCTGCTTCTGTGAAAGCCTGCTTGTCAGGCATAGTCAAGGCAGATCAGCATCTGTTGCCAGAATTTCTGGCCTGCTGGCACATGGAATGGTAAGAGGAGCCACTCTTGAAGCTCAAGCGTAGGTGCTGAATGTTCTATTAATCCTGGTGAAAGAAATAGGGAGGCCTCTGGATGGGATTTGATAACCTATGTATGCCAGCAATTGTCTCTAATAGCTTGATACCTTGTTTCACATGCCACTAGGAAGTATATAAACACTATGAGAAATACATTCTGGGCTGACCTTTTATAGAGCTGTAGCCCTCCTGATTTCTAACTTCTGTCTCTGAGGTTTCTCTTCTCTATTTCCCATAATCACCCTCACTTCCCCCTCAGAGGTCTGTTTTTCAACATATGCAAATCCATTAAATTCATCATACACTTTTAATACATAACTACTTTATTCATATAATCATTTGTTAAAGAAATATATAATTCTTTGTGTACACAGGATTATGTATAGGAATAAAAGAAAGTTATATATACTGTATATACAGAATACCCAAATATTTTAAAACAATTATGAGGTTGGAATTACATAGCATTTTTCCTTCCATTTGCTTCCTGCAGCCATTCTTAGGACTCCTTCCTACAGTCCCTCCATGTTTCCCCTTGCTGCTTCCCACCATCACTATCATATCAGTTACAAACTATTTTTATTAATGTTTTGCACACACGCACACACACACACACACACACACACACTCACACACACCATCTTGATAAGTCAACTTTTTTCTCTTTATTTACATAATTTCCAGTTTGACCGTTTTGTGTTGGATAATCAATAAGGAGATTATTTCTGGGAGAAGCTTATTATGTCTCAGTCATTCATTGCCTTTAATTCTTTTTCTAGGGGTTGTGGTGAGACCAGAACAGTGACAATCTCAACATTCTTGCTATTGCACAAGGGGAAACACCCAATATTTGGAAAAATAACTACCTGCAACTCATGGATATTCACATTTTATATTCAAAGATATAACAATTTTTCTAGTGATTTGCTTTGTCTTTTTTATCATTTCAGACACATAAAAATAAGGTCCTTGGCCAACCACAATATCTTAGTATGTCATTTGCTTTTTACTTTTTTCTTTGTTTATTAATGAAGTATTTGTAGTTTGGTAGGTATGCTTTATACAGTTGCTGTGGATTTGGTTTAACACTTGCATAGTGTTAATTGGGTCCCCAAAAATTGCACAAGGATCTGTATGTAAGACCCTGTCCCTGCATTTAGTTGGTTCTGATTGGTAAATATAGTAATTGGCAGCTAATGGATGGGCAGTAAGACAGAGTTGGGAATTTAGGATCCACAGGTAAAGGGACCCAGAGAGAAGGAGGAAGAAGGAAGATTGCCATGCCAGGGAAGAAATAAGATTCGTGAATGAGAGTTGCAGAGGAGAGAGCATACCGATAATGTAAGACCTGAGCAAGAATTGCCTTAACCCTCATGCCATCCCAAATTGGGTCAAGGGTAGCAAATATGGAATATAGACTTAAGTAATAATGCAGGAGTGTTGGAGGGGAGGCATTAGCAATGTGGAAGTTTGGGAATGGCCCAGCCATTGAGTTTTTAAGGCTTTCTTTGTGTGTGTGTGTGTGTGTGTGTGTGTGTGTGTGTGTGTGTGTGTGTGTGTGTGTGTGTTTCTTTCATTCTGCAATCCAGGACACTGGGGCAAGTAACTAGGAACTTGAACCAGAGCAGCAAGGCGATTTGAGTAGCACAAATCATCTCCTGCAACAGTGGGTCTGAATAAACATTGGATAAGGCCAATAAGAATGTTATGTTTGTTCTATTTTTTTTTTACTCATCACTATTAAGAAAGTACAATCTGTGGGTTAAGAAGAAAAAAGTTATGAATCTTATATTTGAAGGACATTACATGAAACAGTAATTGGATGTGAACATTCCAATTCTTACAACATTTGGAACTTTAGCTTCAAAACTATGTATCAGTACAGAATTGCTCTGCTTCCCTCAGTGTACAAAGAAGTCACCAGTTCTTTTCCTTGATGCAATTTTTATTTTTATATTTTACCTCCTTAAAATTCATGTGACTATAGATTCATATCATTACTCTCCCTGCAAACCCTGCTTCTGTGGCTTTGGGGTTTATAGCTGGGAAATCATACACCTAACAAGACTTAGGCAATGTAAATGTGAGTCCACCTCTAGTTTTTCTTTTTTTTTTAAATGACTTTTATATTTTTTACAGTTGCTTCCCTCCTGGTTCTCATGCCCACAGTTCTTTACCCCCTTCCTCCTCCCCTCTGTATTCAAGAGAATGTTCCCTTTGCCCCATCCAGGCCTCTCCACTCCCTGGGACCTCAAGTCTTTAAAGGGTTAGGAACCTCTTCTCCCACTGAGACCAGACCAGAGAGTCCTCCTCTAGCTTTTTAAGAACAATTAGGTTTAAATAGTCTCATTTGACTCTCAGACTCAAAGCTTAATCAGTTTCCACTAACTGGCAGTACACAAAAGAGGAATTCCACTCGAATAGCTAGCTCTGTCATGGAAAATACTGTATAGTGACATAAACTTTACAACCAATGTCTCTTTTAAGTACAAAATGAGAAAACTAAAGACCAGAGCATCCTTGTGACTAACCTAAAGAAATCAGTAGGACCCTTTCCTTGATTAATATAGTTATCTTCAAATTTTATCCTTTTATATTTTCAACAGATCTCCATGAAGTTTAAGATTTAGTTTTGTTTATTTGTTTTTGTTTTTGTTATTTTCTCATTTAATCACTTCTGTTTCATCTGAAAAGCTAGACTAGATGAATTGGGATATATAACAATCTCTCAGCTTCTTCCCTGAATGTGGTGTTTATTTTGGGAAACTTTTCCACCATATTTAATCTCTAATTATTATTTTAAGCAATGTTTGTTGATCCTCCTTCATATTGCCACTTTTCAACTTTTAACAAGATTATGTTCACATGCAGTGGTCGAGTTGAGAATATTTTCACTTTCTATTATGAAATTGTAAACATTTTCACTATGGAGCCAAAGTGTATTATTTTTACATTTTATTTTCTAAACTCAGAATATTATCGTATTTGATTTTATTCAAAGGGTAATGTATTTTCTGCAAAGATGACATACATTTTCCATTTTTCTGTTTCTTGCAGTTTAACTAATATTTGTCACTAAGAAGAGAAGCTATATATTTGGATAAGGAATATGTATAGTGAGGATAAGAAAAAAGAGTTGTTACTCTACAAATAAGCTAGTTTGCATAAATTGTATTTTTGTTGCTTAGCTCTGTACTTCTAAAATAAGAGACTTGCTTAATAAAGTCTGGTTGTTTTATAGATCTAAAATTAGGTAACTTTGAATCAAGTCAGACTCTTAAGTATATTTTTACATTATTCTAATTGGTCTTCTAGCTAATTTACTAAATTAAGTATTCCATCTTCTGTGATTAAAAATGCATCCAGAAAGTAAGGAATATGCTGGATATTTTCTTACTAATATTTTTCCTCTCGGTGTGTGTATTACATCTAATAAGATCTCTGTGCAGATTGGGAATGTTCGATCATATTAACCTTTTAACTGCTTCTCACTATTACCACCTTCACTGGGTCATGAAGAAATCAGTGTTATCATTAATCTGTTTTATTTTTCCTACATTTTTTAAAAAAATAAGTAGCTACCTCTTTTACTAACAGAAATTATAGGTCACAAAATACACACACACACACACACACACACACACACACACACATAGATGCAAATATTTCAGCCAATGCACAACCATTTCTTCTCTTCTTTATGACTTCTCTATCTCTAAAGGGAATTAATACTTGTCCAATTTGCTAAAGGAGTAGTTTGCTTCTCATACTATGTGAACATGTTTGAAGGTGCCATTTTAGAAATAGAGACCAGATTCACAACAAACCTGTTTCTAATTTGTCACTGGCAGATATTAAATTCACTCTAGCAATTATGAAAACTCTGAAACAACTTCCTACGTGTGATACAGACTGTATTAGCAAGATTCCTTGGTTTTGATTATAGTACTTTGTTGTTAAATGCATTGTCTTCTATGCTTAGTAGCAAGGTCAATATCCAGTTGTAGAATTATTCTTCTTAATATTATACAGAATACTCATATATGCTTTTATATTTCTACATTTATGATCATCAAATAAACAATTTGTTTAAAAATTCTTTGTTCGGTTTGTGACTATAGAAAAATACAGTAGAAGTCATGTAGTATTTAGACATGGTTCTGCTAGTTAGATAACGATTATACTGATCATGTTAGAAAAGTCCAAGAAAGGATACCAAGGACTTAGGTGAAGTCTAAGCACTTAGACATTGAATATGAGATTCGGTTAATGCTCACTCATTGAAAAGAAAGCAATAATGATTAACTGTTGAGGTACTTAACATTTGTTTCTCCAAAAATCAATTACTGAAATATTGAAATTCAAAATGATCCAAATAGGACCCGGGTCCTTCGAGAGACATTGAATCATATGGCGGGGCCCCCATTAGTGACTTATATTCTCTTTGCTACAATCTAAATCCACTCTCCTTAATCCAATTTTGAGGTATTTTAAAATAAAAAATAAAAAAATGGTGTCGTTGGTATCTTCTAAAATTTTACAGCATTATTTTCCCATTAAAATGTATAAAGTTTTAAAAAGACTTAAAGGGAAGAATACCACTTCTACTTAAAAGAGCAGACTTTTGAGCAGATTTCAGGGCCCATCATTCAAATGACCCAAATAAACAAATGATTTGTATCATACATATTATTCAATTTTATATGTTATATATCTAGTTTTCAAGGTGTAATATGGGTGGAATGGAAACTTAAACAGCTTTTAAATATAATTTCATTTCTCAGACACTGCTAAAGTATTATATGTTTCACTGTCATAACTAGTAATTACTAAAACATGCCTTGATAAAATAAAAAACAATGATTATGAATTAATTGAGATTTTAACCTAGAGAACATAAGTAGAAAATAAACCATATATGTGTGATAAATTCTTCCTGCTAGGCAGTAGGTTAAGAACAGGCAGTTTTATAGATTCAACATTTTGGACATATCCAACTGCTGGAAATATGCTTCTAGTAACAGTAATTTATTACCTATTTTGGAGTGGTTTGTCATTTACTTACATGCACTTAGCTATATTGCTAACCTCAAATCTACAGCTTTTCTGGCATATAGGTTTGATATCTATGATCAACTGATAGAAGAAAAATATATCAGAGCCATTTTTATAAATGAATCAAACAAATATTTTATGACAACTATAAAACAGGAATATTCTTCAAACAAATGTGACTAAAATAATTCTTATTAGTGTATACACCATTAAAATCATTAATGGATTTCAGTTTTTTTGGAAAGAGAGAAGCTCTGCATAGCATTATATGTAGATTCATGAGATGTGTTCATTAGAACATTAGCTAAAATGAAGTCTAAGTGGTGACATGTAGATTGGCTCATCAAAAGGGGGCAAATTGTGTCTTGATTCTCACACAAAGTCTCGTCTCAAGTAATGGCATCTTTTATGCAGTAGAAAGTAAAAAAGCCCTGCAAAAATGAGAGACATATGCAGGAGGTCAACCATGCTTTGTTTTCTGTTCTCAAAGTTATATAATTTAAGAATAGGATAAGTACAGGTAGAATAGGGATTGAATGAACCCATATTGCTTTCTGTTCAGCAAACCTGATTTAACTATGTGTGTGTGTGTGAGTATTAAAATTTCTATATACATATATATATATATATATATATATATATATATATATATATTAATGCTTGAGTAGCTCATGTAGCTTGGAAAATAAATTCATAGTCTCGTTTTTGACAATAACCATTTACAGGTTTCTGGTCAGTATCACCAATGTATGCTCATATAGCCTCTTGTTCATTTACATACTTTCCTATGTAACATCATCTCTTATGAGAGGAATAATTTTGTACTTAAACTATAGAAAGATCTTATGGATCTATGGTACATAAAACTACATGGAAGCTGCTATGGTGAATAAGAAAATTTGATAGAAATATTGCAAAATGCCTTATGTGAAAAGATTCTACATGAATATCTAGTAACTGAGAGATGATGAAATCATTACATTGACGATGTATACATTGATGTGACTGAATTGAGAAAGTAGATGAGTTGCTTTCATTTGCAGACCTCAAGGGAAGACAGTAGATAATATTAGTTATACTTTGATTGCTATGTCTTTCTAAGACTATTTCATGTCTTCTTCCTCACATCATGGCTACCAAGAATTACATAGTTTTACCACATTCTTCAACCTCACTACATGCATGCTATTTACAGAGCTGTCTAATCATAGACCAAAACTTCTGAAATACTAAATCAAAGTAAATTCTTTCTTACTTTCTTAGTTGTGGTTCTGATTGCTGCAACAAAACCCTGTGGCCAAAATGCAAGGTGCAGAGCAAAGGATTTATTGGGTTTAACCTTCCATACTGCTGTTCATCTTCAAAGGTAGACTAGGAACTCAAACAAGGCAGGATGCCAGAGGCAGGGCCTGATATAAAGGCCATAGAGGGGTGCTGCTTATTGCCTTGCTTTCCTTGGTCTGCTAAGTCTGCTTTCTTATAAAACCCAGACAGAAGAGCCCAGAAATGGCACCACTCACAATGCACAGGTCCCATTGATTCCTAATTGACAAGTTGGTTTATAGCTGTACTGAAGCCATTTCCTTAGCTGAGACTCCTTCCTTTCTGATGACTCTAGTTTGGGTCAAATTGTCATGGAGCCATCTAGTATAGTACACTCCTGTTAGCTGATTTCTCTGGTGGCTTCATTACACCAGCATAAAATTACAAACAGTGAGAGTGTTAGAATGGTTTCTTTGAAGTATCTGATATTTAACTCGGACTTATTTAATATTTTACATGCAGGTTGTGAATCTTTAAAAAAATTTGTTCTAAGACTCATAAATTATCCTTTCTCCCAAATAAAACAAACTGGCATAGAAGTGGCCTGGAACAGAGCCTCCAGAATGGGTAGTGAAGAACAAGATAGATAAATATTAGACTATTAAATAAACATCAAACATTGCAACAAAAGGACAATCGCCTATCATAGTATGTTCTCTGATTAAAGACATTTTCCTTTAAAAAATATAAAGGTGACTCTGTAGAGAGTTAATAGCAGTAAAACATACATGTGAATGGATGTTTAATTATGTGAAAGTAGATCGTAAAGATGCCATAACTGTCCATGTGAATCTGATGTTCCTGCTCCTTACTGCCACTGTTTCTGTAGTGTGAGCATAAGACACTCTTTGCAAGCTTTCTTCTGGCTGATCAAGTTTGCTCAGAGTGCAGGAAATACAAATTGATTTGCAGTTGGAATGAATTCCTTCAGCCTTAGAGAAGTTTTAGCATTAAGACTTTGATAAATGCTTCAGTTTTCTAGAGTAGGGAAATTCTTGAGGCATATTCAAACAATTTTCCAGAAGGATTAATATGCAGCGCATGATATCAGTAAGCTACTGACTAAATCATCATTTGTTGGAATTCTTCTGTCTCTTTTTAAACATCCTTTTCTGATCTTTTCCCAAACAAATTCATTATACTTAGGAATTCTTATGCAATTGTCTATTTCTAGAAAAACAAATAATTATGGCAAGTTTGCTGCCTTTAGCTAACATTAATATAAATCCAATTACGTTTTCATATTCCCCTTGGTCCCATTTTCTTCCCATGAATATTACTTTAATATCCTAGGCTTGCTGAAATATCATGATCCCCTGAAGACCTATGGCATTATGGCAGAAACTTGGCCTCTCCTCCATAAATACCATGTTATTCATTTTTAAAAGTATGGCTAAAGTTCTACCATTCCAAAAATGATGTTATCCTCTTCTTATGTGCATGTTATTGATAAAAGCATACAGAACTTCATCAACCCCTGCATCTTTAGAAAAAAATTAGATTATATTTATCTGTACAGTGCTTCAGAATCATCTTGTGGGCCTAATATGATTTCCTGCACTTCTGCACCCCTGATGAATTTCAGAGTTAATGATTTCTGACAAACACATACCCAGTGTTATATATCTGCCTTCTCTCACTTTATATATCTTGTTATATATCTGCCTTCTCTCACTTTATATATCTGCAGGAATGTTCTTCTGGAAAGACTCTAATCAATATTGATACAAATATCTAGAATCCAGGAAATCCATTTCCGTGCTTGCGTGGTAATGATTACTATATGGTCTGACTGCTTGAAGCTAATTTATAACTATGATTCTCACTTGGATTCTTGCATACTATAGCAATAGAAAATGACTCTTTGATGTTGTTATAATGAATTGCTCTAAACTTGATGTCTTTAAGCAAATAAGAATATTGATTTCTGCTTTTGATTTTCAAACCTTGTTTTTTATTTATTTATTTATTTATTTATTTATTTATTTATTTGTTGGTTTGTTTTGTCTTCAAGTAACTTCTTTCTGATTTGTTGTGGCCACATCTCTTGCTCCAAAACTCTCCTCTCTTTCCTCCTCTTTTCCTTTCTTTCTCTCATGGTAATTCATAATATTGTATTAGACACTGTTGACTGTAAGAAATATTATCACTGGTCTAAAATAAGTATACTTGCATTATTTCCAACTTAAGGCTTCCTGGGATTGAATACTAGAATAATGGGAAATGTGTGCTTAATAGCTCTGTGATTTTCATGGTTGTATTTTCAGTGACAGATAAAGTATATACTGAACAGTTATTTTAAATCATTATCCATTTGCCTAACAATTTATGATTTTATATGCAGTATTCAAGTACTTCAGGGACATTTTTTCCATTGACTATGATTGACATATTCTCTTTTGAGATAATTTGAGATATGAAATTTTAAAAATCTAATTTGTGCTACAGACAAACAAAAATTAAGTGTAGAGTTAATCTATAAGAAGTACTCAGAATTTAACAAATCAGACAAAGCATGGAATTTATTAAATGAATAAAACTCACAACAAAAGTATACCATGGTTGAGCATGCATCAAAATTCTCTAAGCTCCAAGAAGGCAATATTGTGATAGTGAAATTTATATATGAAATTAATTGACCCTGATTTTAAAATTTGAAGATAATTTAAGTTAAACTTCAATTAATAGTTATTTAAAATTTATTATCTAGAAAATAGTCTATTACTCTTTTGTTACTGTTCTATCACTCTGAAGAAACATCATGACCAAAAACACTCTTACGAAAGAAATTATTTAACTGGGAGTTATAATCTTAGTTAGTTAGTTAGTTAGTTAGTTAGTTAGTTAGTTCGTCAGTCAGTCACTATGGCAGCAGGCAGATGGCTATGGCACTGAACCAGTAGCTGAGAGCTTTACAAGAGTGACAGAAGGAGACAGAGACAGGCAGAGACACAGAGAAACAGAAAGAGACAAAGTCACAAACATACAGTATGATAGAGATAGAGAGATGGAGAAAGCCTGATATAGACTTTTATATCCTAAAAATCCATCACAGTGACATACCTTTACCAACAATGCCACACATACTAAAATCAAACAAACAAACAAATAAAGAAAAGGCCCTAGCTCCTAATCTTTCCCAAATAGTTTCACTGGCTGGGGATCAAACACTCAAATGAGCCTATGGGGACTATTCTCATCCAAATACCTACAACAAAAAATATTTTTTTCTCTTCCTTATTTTGTGATATCTCTTCCTGTCTCCCCTACCCCAACATTTTTTGTTTCTTCTTCATATCCTTTTTTAAAATTTTTCTATGTTCTTTGATTTTTTATTACTTTTCTTCCCTCATCTCTATGCTTTTATTCCTGGTTTATTCCCTTTTCTATGTGTTACATAAATAGCACTTGCAAGTATCATTTTCTAAGGTGATTCAAACACAAATATTAAAAGTATAGTTATAATTAGAAGAGAATGCAGTGATATTGAAATTAATACTTGAACATCACTATGATAATCATTTAATTGTATTAGTCTTTTACATCTGGTAAACCTATAAACACATATATAAAAGTGAGAAATATTGCAGTTCATTTTACATTTTAGGTTGTCAGAAAGTGGGTACAGCTCCCAGAACATCCCAAAAGGCACATTTTCACTTACTATGTTCTGAGTAGCAGAAGTCAATGTCTTTTTCTTGTCAGTCTTGGGTTTCTAATTGTTGTAGTTAGAGAGTGAAGGTCACTAAAAATTCCTAATCACTTTAGGTCTCTATTATACTCTCTTATTTGTTACAGTGTTATGTTATTATATTAGGAATCCCAAGATATTCATAGACTCTCTATATATCAAAATTCTTGACCTTTATCACAACCTCAAATTCTCTTGTTCTAGTTAAGGTAATCATGGTAGTTGATGTTGATAGATAGCAAGATATAGGATATCTTAAGAGATAACTATAAACAAAGTGTGCAAAGTTAAATTATAGATGTAGTACTTTAAAAAGAAATAACTGTTATTATAAATTAGTTAATAGTTTTAGAATATCATATACATACCCAATGACCTTATAACATCCATGTGCTGTTTCCTTTTGTATCCTCAAATTAATTTATTTCTCACATTTCTTTCTTCTGCTTAGGCAGCTTCTTCCTGTTCTTTTTGTTGTTGTTGTTGTTGTTGTTGTTGTTGTTGTTGTTCTTCTTCTTCTTCTTCTTCTTCTTCTTCTTCTTCTTCTTCTTCTTCTTCTTCTTCTTCCTCCTCCTCCTCCTCTTCCTCCTCCTCTTCCTCCTCCATTTTCTCTTCCTTCTCCTTCTTCTTCTTCCTCCTCCTTCTCTTCTTCACCCATAAAGCACAATTTGTCCTGCCATTATGTACACAGTTGTGGACCATCCAATGGAGCCTACCAATCAATGGAGCCACTCTCTAGAACAATATACCACTCTTCAGCATGTATCAATTGCCAATCTCACTTTAATAAGCAATGTTGCTTTCAGAGTCATTATTCCTACATGATCATATTAAAAATGTAATTGTCCTTTTCTGACATTTTCAGGTAAATACAAATCAGATGTATTGAGTTCCTGAATGTATTCCATGTCCAGAAGACAGCATTTCACTGTACTAAGCATTCTTTGGCATGTGTACTATTTTTCTTTAATTTTTACATAGTATTTTAAATATATATTTCTTCTCCAACTCCTGCCAAATCCTTCCAATCTCTTTATGCTCTCAACTTCATTTTCTCTTTACATCCTCATTGATTCTTCCCAGTTTCTTTCATTCTTTGTGTCAACTCAACTTCATGTTATCTTTTTATCTTTCCAAAACAAAACCAAAACAAAAATGAAAATGAAAACAAACAAAACTAGTTAGATAAAAATTTTCAAAATAAAAGGTACAATGAAAAATAATGACATATATTTTAATAGTTGACAAATTAAAATACTTATCACATTTGAATATTTATAATTTGTATTTGCCAAGGTCTCTCATTCTCAGTACATTATAAAGTTGTAGTTGCTAAGGTAAATATTAAAAATGACCACAAATGTTTGCTAGCCAGCAAATTAAATCCAAACAGAGAATAGTCCTCCTCATGATCCACTTCCTCCTCCATCTTGCCTTGCCTCTTTTCTTTCTTTTCCTCTCTCTCTCCACTCTTCTAAACTCTGTTCCCACCCTACATTTTCACTGCCCAATCCCAGGCCTTGCCTTAATATGTTTCAGTCCCCACCTAAATAAAGACAACAATTTACACTTCACCCTTTCTCTCTCATTAAAAAAAAAAGAACTTTTCTCTTAAATATAAGCTGAGCACAACTGTTATCATTTTGTAATTTATAAAATATGCCTAACATATAGTCCATCTCTTTGTCAATAAAATAGAACATATTGTTATCTATCCTAGCTTAAGAAAGGCTTAAAATCTATATGTTATGTCTTGACTAGCTTATATACAATCTGATAATTATCCAATTAAATATGTTCCCTCAAAGTTAAACAGGATGGGTAGGTGACAAAACTATAAATAGCCTTCAATCCCATTGGAAATCAGAGAACAACCAATACTTTCTGGAAATATGGGAACCCTAACATCGCTTCCAGAACTGAGACAGGTTGTAAAGACAATTTCCTACCTGCACAGCCTCCTGTTAGCAACATGTATGAGTACCAATCTTCAGTCTAAGATCATCTGACAGACAATTGTAATGCAAAATTTTGAATGGCTGATTATTCTGACTTGGCAGAGATGACCAGTCGACTATTTTGCTTTATGTGTTCTTTTCTGGATAGTATTTTGTCTGTAGACAAAATAGGCAATTTCTGACCAGTGGCAATCTAGCCACAATATATTACCTCACCTGGAGGTAGAGACACTCAATTTCTTCTTTGAATCCACCAAAGGGGAGTGTTAGGAATAGATATGTCTCAACAAATGATAAATAACATGAAATGTCACATTTGGTGGATTTCTGATGTTTTTGCAAACCATCTATGTAAAGAAATCTGGACTGTTGTCCATTAACTACTCTTAAAGAATTATCTTGAAAAATAATAGCAGTAAACTCAGAGCCATGAATTTGTTATCTGGCCCTTAATTCTTATATTTAATCATCTCTGCTTAGTTTTTTAATAGCAGTTAAAGGACTGGGACTAAGCCTTGTATTCTTAAATGTGTTGTATAGGAACAATGCCTATATGTAAGTAACAATTTTAATATTAATTTTAAATCAATAAAATTGATATCAATGAAAATCTTAAACATGTATCAAATAAATTCTGTCCCGAAGTAAAAGGTTATAACTTCAGCTTAGTAACAAATATAAGGATTTTTATCAAATGAGATAATGACTGCACAACCAGTTGAAGCTAATTTCTCCCTGTTAAATTATGACTATTTCTAAATTCTCCAAAAAGACAACCTTAGAATAATCACCTCCAACCTCCCAAAGTTCGGGGAATCAGAGTGATGACTCTTCAATAACTTCTTCAAGCTGTACATGAGTGTTGAACATATCTTGACGGGGTTTAAGGGAAAATGAGGGAGTTGGTTAGGCCTTAAGAAGGTCACACCAATAATTACTTTAGTCTCTGATGTCTCTCTTTTCAGGATCTGGGCTAAAAGTTCTTCATCAGGGGTCCAAGCAGGCCAGTTTAGCATGCTGATGATGAGCCTCACCAAAGCTGTACATTCTATAATATATAATCTGAAAACAAAACTTTCATATCCTCAAGATATCTGTATGGATTCTATCAGGCTTTGTAGGGTGTAGAGACTGCTTAGGATGAAAATTTTTTTGTTTGTTTTTCGGTTTTGTGTTGTTGTTGTTGCTGTTGTTTTTGTCCTTGTTATATTCTCCTGAATCTAGTTCTTCATGATGTCTCCCTCTCTCAAATCTGATACATATAACGCTGGATGGTGTCCATAGCCTAATCACCCTTTTTAAAGACACAAAGACAAAATCTGTCTCCCAAAATGGTGTGTCCTTTAGTCAGCAACCTGAAAAGCTTGCATCGTGCACTCTCTCCCAGAGAAATAATAAAAACATAAAACTCAAAATTACACCCATTTTGAAAATTAAAACAATCTAAAACAAATGAAGCAAACTAAAACATTGTATAGGTCTATTTATTAGATCTCTCTAATCTGTCATATCAGGAATTCAACTAAAAATTCACATGGAGCCCACATACATATAATATGAGTATCCTGTGGACTTTAATATACCATCTTTAAAGCAAACTTTATTAATATCTTCGTATAGGAAGCAGGCAGCTTTTATCTATTATGCTCTCTGCTTAGAGTGACAGACCTCTACTCACTATAATATACATATGTTAGGCATTCTGCCTGACCCTACAGACTTCCACTCTTCTCTCTATCAGTTCAGAACCACTGGTAATATTCCCCACATGATTCAGACATATTCTGTTTTTAAATTTCTCTTAAAGCAAATAAACCAGGCTTTTATAAATCATACTCTAATCAATATCTGTTAAGGAAGCAGGCAGTTTCCATTTTCCAGCTCTCTGTGGCTAGGAGTAGCCAGTACTTTACACAGCAGGGGACCTAGAGCCTGGGAGCAGAAACAGAACCTGCAAACAGCCGCCCCCTGTGTTTCTTTTGTTTAAGGTTCCTGTGCTTGAGCCACCACAGGACTAATCATGGTGCCAGTCCTCACTCACTTAGAAAATAAAACTCCACTCTAATTCTCAGACTGATAACCTTAAATATTTAGTTGATTCTTGCTTAAGACGTTGGTTCACCACCTGTTGAGGTAAATATTAAAAATAACCACAAACCCTCACCTGCCAGCATCATTGACCCAAATAGCATTGGGGGGGGGTAATATTCATCTCAGCGGTGGTTGGTTCTAGGGCACCATGCCATGCTACCTCCAGCTACTCTCTGGTCTCACCGTTGGCTCGCCTCCTGGCTCTTCTGCTGAACTCTGCTCTCATTCCCTTTAAGCACCCTCTATGGTTATAGTTTCAATTCTCAGCAACCTGCCAAAATAAAAAACCAATAAGCTTGTAATTTCACAAATAGGCTTGATGCCCCAGTATATGGGAATGTCAGGGCTGGGATGTGGGAAGGAGTGGGTGGGTGGGTGGGTGAGGAAGCACCCTCACAGAATCAAGATGGGGGATGAGGGAGGACAGCAGGTTTCTGGAGGGGAAGCCAGGAAATGGATAACATTTAAAATGTAAATAAAAAATGCAATTAAAAAATAGAACAAACAAAAAACCCAATCATGCTTATCTCAGTAAACTATCGCAATAAATTTACACTCCACAAAATGTCCACATGATAAACACAGAGCCAATTGATATGACATAATTTGCCCACCTATACAAGTGAATATCCATCCCTTATGTGATATTCATAGCTACCTGTGATATTAAAGCCACACAGAGAATAATTCTTCTCGTCCTCCATGTTGCCTTTCTTTTTTTATTTTTATCTCTCCTCCCTTCAAAACTCTGTGCCCACCTTACTTTTTCATTTCCCAGTCATATGCCTTGCCTTAATTTGTGCCAGCCATCACCTGTATAAAGACAAAAATCTACACTAAGTGTCTGTCTAATTACCACCTACTGAAAGAAGCTTCTATAATAATGAGTAATGGCTTAGTGATGTACTCATTTATGAGTACTGCAAAGTATCCTCAGAATTTGACCCATGTTCCTTTTGCCTCTTCCAGTTTTTTTCTACCTCTAATGTTCCCTGACACTGGACAGGAGAGTTAATAAATATGCTGCATTTAGGAATGAACACTCAAACATTTTGGCTGACTTTGCATTGACTAATGTCCACTGGTGGGTAGGGGAAGAAGCTCCTCTGATATAGGTTGATTGCAGTAGAGCTTTATTCCCAGGTCGATGTTTTAAAATATAGAAAACAAGTTGATGGTATAACCATTTAGTAAAATAACAATAGCAGGTTTAACCCTATATGACAAGGTTTAACCATATATGACCTCATAAGCCATGAGCTTTTGGCTACATTTTCAATACCAAACATGAAATTATCTCAAGAGTAGGCTTTAAAGGCTATAATAAAGCCCTTGATTAGTCCCTAGCAGTTACGCCATGATTGAACAAATGAGAGTCTCTTGCCCAGACCATAATTATTGTATTTTCTAGGAGTCAATGCGGGGTAAGAGCAATGTTTACTTTCCTAGCTTGCATTATGCATTATACCTTCAGGTCCTGGGAATGCACCAAGGAAATTTCATTATTAGTTTGAGATGGATTTCTGTATGTTCTGAAATGAAAGGAGTGGAAAGTTTTGAAATAGTGCTTACCATATAGCTATATGGGAAAGAAGGACAATGGGAAGTGTTTGTGACTTTTGTGACCTAAAATTCATGAGTCTGTTATCTCTTGCCAACTCTATCATGAGTGACATTATCCATCTATTACTATTCAAATAACCTTAGAATGTTTACTCAGAATGCAGTGAATTCATGTCTGGTAGACATTTTAAATGGCTTAACTAGGGCAAGTCTTTACATTTTCTACTGTCTTCTTCAATGTCATTATTTTGCTTCTTAACTTTTTTAATTGTAGAGACCTATGGTTTCCTTTGTTTGACTTATTCCCAGGTACTTTAACTCTTTGTGGCCATTGTAAGTATAAATGTTTATCCCAAATTTGTAATAGGTTTTCCATTGATACATAAGAAGTTTAATGAATTTTGCCTATTATCTTTGAATCTCACCACTTTCTGAAGAATACAGCTATAACTTTCTAGACTAGACACCTATTATATATTTTTATTTTTTAAAATTAAATTTTAATTAATTTTAAAAAATAAATTTAAGCACAAATTATAAATATTCAAATGTGATAAATATTTTAATTTGCCAAATATATATGTCATTATTTTTCCCAAATTGTTAGATATACACAGTGTGTAATTGTTTTCTGCATAATATGAATGTATTTGTTTTCTTCCATTATACTATAAATTATTTGGAATTTTACATAATACACCCCAATGATATTCACTTCACAGTACTCCCAGGTCTACCACATACCTTGTAACTCCTTACCCCTCAATAGAAAAAGAAAAAGAAAAAGAAGAAGAAGAAGAAGAAGAAGAAGAAGAAGAAGAAGAAGAAGAAGAGGAAGAAGAAGAAGAAGAAGAAGAGGAAGAAGAGGAAGAAGAAGAAGACGAAGAAGACCATTTTCTGTAAACTATAAATTCACAGAAGCATAATCATACCTCCAGTGGACAACCCTTTAAGGAAAACTGAGTTATCCCATACCCACCTCAGTACTCCAGAAATAAGCACATTTTTGGAGAGCTAAACTTACATATCATCATCACAATGTTTAAAAGTTCTGTTCAGTGGTTTTATGTTAGGCTGTCCTTTGTTTCTGGGTGTGGCAAGAGGTTGTCATAGAACTTTTCTCAATTGCGAGCCTGCAGTCATTAATACAACTGTGAAAGAAGGAAAAAGCTGCTTTGCCATTTATAGAAGACAGAAACACACACCACAAATTTGCACATGGTTTCTGGCTATAAATCAACTTCAAACATCCACATGACTTCAGGCACAAGCATGTACCATCAATCTTAGCATGGTATCCAGTGGCAATACAGATTAAAGTAATCAAAATGCCCTTCTGTCACACCATGGGCTAGACAGGAGAACAAAGCAAAATCATCAATGGCCTCATTGGCAACGTTAGCTATGGGCACCCAAATAATCTGTGTTGTCATTAGGCCTATGAACATGTGCCATCTTTAAGTCTTGACTTGGGGAGGGGATCCTGAGGAAGGGATGTTTGCAAGTGGTGAAGAGAATGACTAGAAGTCAATTGTGGGTACAAAGTGACAGCTCTGTAGTCTGTTCAAGATGCTTCTTTAGACAAGTCTCTGTACCCCTTGGCTTTGTACTCTGTACAAGACAGCATTCTACCTGAGAATGTGAGAAAGCTCTCTGCTCAAGACTGGTCTCTCTTGCTAGAAAAAAATCTAAAGACTCTGGTTAACTCATGTCTTCCCCCACCCCACCCCCCAAAAAACTAGACAATTTTCTAGACAGATTCAAGGCACAAAAGTTAAATCAGGATCAGATAATCCATCTAAGCAGTCCCATAACCCCTAAAGAAATAGAAACAATCATTAAAAGTCTCCCAACCACTAAAAGCCCAGAAGTAGATGGGTTCAGTGCAGAATTCTACCAAACCCTCATATAAGACCTAAAAGCAAATACCAATACTCTCCAAACTATTCTACAAAATAGAAACAGAAGGAACACTACTCAATCCCTTTAATGAAGCCACAATTATACTTATATTTAAACCACACAAAGACCCAACAAAGAAAGAGAACTTTAAACCAATTTTCCTTATGAATACTGATGAAAAATACTCAATAAAATTCTCACAAACCAAATCCAAGTACACATCAAAATGATCATCCATCATGATCAAGTAAGCTTAATCCCAGGGATGCAGGTTGGATCAATATATAAAAATCCAACAAACCCGCGGATCCCGGCCCGCAGCAGCTCTCTGCTCCCAGACCCGGTGAGAGAGAGACCCAACCGCCTGGTCAGGTGGGCACTCCTGAGGCTGCAGAGCGGAAGAGACCACCAACACTGCTCACCCCTGCCCACATCCCTGGCCCAAGAGGAAACTGTATAAGGCCTCTGGGCTCCCGTGGGGGAGGGCCCAGGAGCGGCAGGACCTCTGCCAGAGACACCACCGGACCCTGAAGGAAACAGACCGGATAAACAGTTCTCTGCACCCAAATCCCGTGGGAGGGAGAGCTAAACCTTCAGAGAGGCAGACAAGCCTGGGAAACCAGAAGAGACTGCTCCCTGCACACACATCTCGGACGCCAGAGGAAAAAGCCAAAGACCATCTGGAACCCTGGTGCACTGAAGCTCCCGGAAGGGGCAGCACAGGTCTTCCTGGTTGCTGCCACTGCAGAGAGCCCCTGGGCAGCACCCCACGAGCGAACCTGAGCCTCGGGACCACAGGTAAGACCAAATTTTCTGCTGCAAGAAAGCTGCCTGGTGAGCTTGGGACACACGGAAGCAGAATTTCTCTAGGACCGGGCACGTTCTGTGTTTACCCGAAGTCCCACACCCGCGGACCCCAGCCCGCAGCAGCTCTCTGCTCCCAGACCCGGTGAGAGAGAGACCCAACCGCCTGGTCAGGTGGGCACTCCTGAGGCTGCAGAGCGGAAGAGACCACCAACACTGCTCACCCCTGCCCACATCCCTGGCCCAAGAGGAAACTGTATAAGGCCTCTGGGCTCCCGTGGGGGAGGGCCCAGGAGCGGCAGGACCCCTGCCAGAGACACCGCCGGACCCTGAAGGAAACAGACCGGATAAACAGTTCTCTGCACCCAAATCCCGTGGGAGGGAGAGCTAAACCTTCAGAGAGGCAGACAAGCCTGGGAAACCAGAAGAGACTGCTCCCTGCACACACATCTCGGACGCCAGAGGAAAAAGCCAAAGACCATCTGGAACCCTGGTGCACTGAAGCTCCCGGAAGGGGCAGCACAGGTCTTCCTGGTTGCTGCCACTGCAGAGAGCCCCTGGGCAGCACCCCACGAGCGAACCTGAGCCTCAGGACCACAGGTAAGACCAAATTTTCTGCTGCAAGAAAGCTGCCTGGTGAGCTTGGGACACACGGAAGCAGAATTTCTCTAGGACCGGGCACGTTCTGTGTTTACCGGAAGTCCCACACCCGCGGACCTCGGCCCGCAGCAGCTCTCTGCTCCCAGACCCGGTGAGAGAGAGACCCAACCGCCTGGTCAGGTGGGCACTCCTGAGGCTGCAGAGCGGAAGAGACCACCAACACTGCTCACCCCTGCCCACATCCCTGGCCCAAGAGGAAACTGTATAAGGCCTCTGGGCTCCCGTGGGGGAGGGCCCAGGAGCGGCAGGACCCCTGCGAGAGACACCGCCGGACCCTGAAGGAAACAGACCGGATAAACAGTTCTCTGCACCCAAATCCCGTGGGAGGGAGAGCTAAACCTTCAGAGAGGCAGACAAGCCTGGGAAACCAGAAGAGACTACTCCCTGCACACACATCTCAGACGCCAGAGGAAAAAGCCAAAGACCATCTGGAACGCTGGTGCACTGAAGCTCCCGGAAGGGGCGGCAAAGGTCTTCCTGGTTGCTGCCACTGCAGAGAGCCCCTGGGCAGCACCCCACGAGCGAACCTGAGCCTCAGGACCACAGGTAAGACCAACTTTTCTGCTGCAAGAAAGCTGCCTGGTGAACTCAAGACACAGGCCCACAGGAACAGCTGAAGACCTGTAGAGAGGAAAAACCACACGCCCGAAAGCAGAACACTCTGTCCCCATAACTGACTGAAAGAGAGGAAAACAGGTCTACAGCACTCCTGACACACAGGCTTATAGGACAGTCTAGCCACTGTCAGAAATAGCAGAACAAAGTAACACTAGAGATAATCTGATGGCGAGAGGCAAGCGCAGGAACCCAAGCAACAGAAACCAAGACTACATGCCATCATCGGAGCCCAATTCTCCCACCAAAACAAACATGGAATATCCAAACACACCAGAAAAGCAAGATCTAGTTTCAAAATCATATTTGATCATGATGCTGGAGGACTTCAGGAAAGACATGAACACACTTAGGGAAACACAGGAAAACATTAATAAACAAGTAGAAGCCTACAGAGAGGAATCGCAAAAATCCCTGAAAGAATTCCAGGAAAACACAATCAAACAGTTGAAGGAATTAAAAATGGAAATAGAAGCAATCAAGAAAGAACACATGGAAACAACCCTGGATATAGAAAACCAAAAGAAGAGACAAGGAGCTGTAGATACAAGGTTCACCAACAGAATACAAGAGATGGAAGAGAGAATCTCAGGAGCAGAAGATTCCATAGAAATCATTGACTCAACTGTCAAAGATAATGTAAAGCGGAAAAAGCTACTGGTCCAAAACATACAGGAAATCCAGGACTCAATGAGAAGATCAAACCTAATGATAATAGGTATAGAAGAGAGTGAAGACTCCCAGCTCAAAGATCCAGTAAATATCTTCAACAAAATCATAGAAGAAAACTTCCCTAACCTAAAAGAAGAGATACCCATAGACATACAAGAAGCCTACAGAACTCCAAATAGATTGGACCAGAAAAGAAACACCTCCCGTCACATAATTGTCAAAAGACCAAACGCACAAAATAAAGAAAGAATATTAAAAGCAGTAAGGGAAAGAGGTCAAGTAACATATAAAGGGAGACCTATCAGAATCACACCAGACTTCTCGCCAGACTATGAAGGCCAGAAGATCGTGGACTGATGTCATACAGACCCTAAGAGAACACAAATGCCAGCCCAGGTTACTGTATCCAGCAAAACTCTCAATTAACATTGATGGAGAAACCAAGATATTCCATGACAAGACCAAATTTACACAATATCTTTCTACAAATCCAGCACTACAAAGGATAATAAATGGTAAAGCCCAACATAAGGAGGCAAGCTATACCCTAGAAGAAGCAAGAAACTAATCGTCTTGGCAACAAAACAAAGAGAATGAAAGCACACAAACATAACCTCACATCCAAATATGAATATAACGGGAAGCAATAATCACTATTCCTTAATATCTCTCAATATCAATGGCCTCAACTCCCCAACAAAAAGACATAGATTAACAAACTGGATACGCAACGAGGACCCTGCATTCTGCTGCCTACAGGAAACACACCTCAGAGACAAAGACAGACACTACCTCAGAGTGAAAGGCTGGAAAACAACTTTCCAAGCAAATGGTCAGAAGAAGCAAGCTGGAGTAGCCATTCTAATATCAAATAAAATCAATTTTCAATTAAAAGTCATCAAAAAAGATAAGGAAGGACACTTCATATTCATCAAAGGAAAAATCAACCAAGATGAACTCTCAATCCTAAATATCTATGCCCCAAATACAAGGGCACCTACATACGTAAAAGAAACCTTACTAAAGCTCAAAACACACATTGCACCTCACACAATAATAGTGGGAGATTTCAACACCCCACTCTCATCAATGGACAGATCATGGAAACAGAAATTAAACAGTGATGTAGACAGACTAAGAGAAGTCATGAGCCAAATGGACTTAACGGATATTTATAGAACATTCTATCCTAAAGCAAAAGGATATACCTTCTTCTCAGCTCCTCATGGTACTTTCTCCAAAATTGACCATATAATTGGTCAAAAAACGGGCCTCAACAGGTACAGAAAGATAGAAATAATCCCATGCGTGCTATCGGACCACCACGGCCTAAAACTGGTCTTCAATAACAATAAGGGAAGAATGCCCACATATACGTGGAAATTGAACAATGCTCTCCTCAATGATAACCTGGTCAAGGATGAAATAAAGAAAGAAATTAAAAACTTTTTAGAATTTAATGAAAATGAAGGTGCAACATACCCAAACTTATGGGACACAATGAAAGCTGTGCTAAGAGGAAAACTCATAGCGCTGAGTACCTGCAGAAAGAAACAGGAAAGAGCATATGTCAGCAGCTTGACAGCACACCTAAAAGCTCTAGAACAAAAAGAAGCAAATACACCCAGGAGGAGTAGAAGGCAGGAAATAATCAAACTCAGAGCTGAAATCAACCAAGTAGAAACAAAAAGGACCATAGAAAGAATCAAAAGAACCAAAAGTTGGTTCTTTGAGAAAATCAACAAGATAGATAAACCCTTAGCCAGACTAACGACAGGACACAGAGAGTGTGTCCAAATTAACAAAATCAGAAATGAAAAGGGAGACATAACTACAGATTCAGAGGAAATTCAAAAAATCATCAGATCTTACTATAAAAGCCTATATTCAACAAAACTTGAAAATCGGCAGGAAATGGACAATTTCCTAGACAGATACAAGGTATCGAAGTTAAATCAGGAACAGATAAACCAGTTAAACAACCCCATAACTCCTAAGGAAATAGAAGCAGTCATTAAAGGTCTCCCAACCAAAAAGAGCCCAGGTCCAGACGGGTTTAGTGCAGAATTCTATCAAACCTTCATAGAAGACCTCATACCAATATTATCCAAACTATTCCACAAAATTGAAACAGATGGAGCCCTACCGAATTCCTTCTACGAAGCCACAATTACTCTTATACCTAAACCACACGAAGACACAACAAAGAAAGAGAACTTCAGACCAATATCCCTTATGAATATCGACGCAAAAATACTCAATAAAATTCTGGCAAACCGAATTCAAGAGCACATCAAAACAATCATCCACCATGATCAAGTAGGCTTCATCCCAGGCATGCAGGGATGGTTTAATATATGGAAAACCATCAACGTGATCCATTATATAAACAAACTGAAAGAACAGAACCACATGATCATTTCATTAGATGCTGAGAAAGCATTTGACAAAATTCAACACCCCTTCATGATAAAAGTCCTGGAAAGAATAGGAATTCAAGGCCCATACCTAAACATAGTAAAAGCCATATACAGCAAACCAGTTGCTAACATTAAACTAAATGCAGAGAAACTTGAAGCAATCCCACTAAAATCAGGGACTAGACAAGGCTGCCCACTCTCTCCCTACTTATTCAATATAGTTCTTGAAGTTCTAGCCAGAGCAATCAGACAACAAAAGGAGATCAAAGGGATACAGATCGGAAAAGAAGAGGTCAAAATATCACTATTTGCAGATGACATGATAGTATATTTAAGTGATCCCAAAAGTACCACCAGAGAACTACTAAAGCTGATAAACAACTTCAGCAAAGTGGCTGGGTATAAAATTAACTCCAATAAATCAGTTGCCTTCCTCTATACCAGAGAGAAACAAGCCGAGAAAGAAATTAGGGAAACGACACCCTTCATAATAGACCCAAATAATATAAAGTACCTCGGTGTGACTTTAACCAAGCAAGTAAAAGATCTGTACAATAAGAACTTCAAGACACTGAGGAAAGAAATTGAAGAAAACCTCAGAAGATGGAAAGATCTCCCATGCTCATGGATTGGCAGGATTAATATAGTAAAAATGGCCATTTTACCAAAAGTGAACTACAGATTCAATGCAATCCCCATCAAAATACCAATCCAATTCTTCAAAGAGTTAGACAGAACAATTTGCAAATTCATCTGGAATAACAAAAAATCCAGGATAGCTAAAGCTATCCTCAACAATGAAAGGACTTCAGGGGGAATCACTATCCCTGAACTCAAGCAGTATTACAGAGCAATAGTGATAAAAACTGCATGGTATTGGTACAGAGACAGACAGATAGACCAATGGAACAGAATTGAAGACCCAGAAATGAACCCACACATCTATGGGCACTTGATTTTTGACAAAGGAGCCAAAACCATCCAATGGAAAAAAGATAGCATTTTCAGCAAATGGTGCTGGTTCAAATGGAGGGCAACATGTAGAAGAATGCAGATCGATCCATGCTTATCACCCTGTACAAAGCTTAAGTCCAAGTGGATCAAGGACCTCCACATCAAACCAGACACACTCAAACTAATAGAAGAAAAACTAGGGAAGCATCTGGAACACATGGGCACTGGAAAAAATTTTCTGAACAAAACACCAATGGCTTATGCTCTAAGATCAAGAATCGACAAATGGGATCTCATAAAACTACAAAGCTTCTGTAAGGCAAAGGACACGGTGGTTAGGACAAAATGGCAACCAACAGATTGGGAAAAGATCTTTACCAATCCTACAACAGATAGAGGCCTTATATCCAAAATATACAAAGAACTCAAGAAGTTAGACCGCAGGGAAACAAATAACCCTATTCAAAAATGGGGTTCAGAGCTAAACAAAGAATTCACGGCTGAGGAATGCTGAATGGCTGAGAAACACCTAAAGAAATGTTCAACATCTTTAGTCATAAGGGAAATGCAAATCAAAACAACCCTGAGATTTCACCTCACACCAGTGAGAATGGCTAAGATCAAAAACTCAGGTGACAGCAGATGCTGGCGAGGATGTGGAGAAAGAGGAACACTCCTCCATTGTTGGTGGGATTGCAGACTGGTAAAACCATTCTGGAAATCAGTCTGGAGGTTCCTCAGAAAATTGGACATTGAACTGCCTGAGGATCCAGCTATACCTCTCTTGGGCATATACCCAAAAGATGCCTCAACATATAAAAGAGACACGTGCTCCACTATGTTCATCGCAGCCTTATTTATAATAGCCAGAAAATGGAAAGAACCCAGATGCCCTTCAACAGAGGAATGGATACAGAAAATGTGGTACATCTACACAATGGAATATTACTCAGCTATCAAAAACAATGAGTCTATGAAATTCGTACGCAAATGGTTGGAACTGGAAAATATCATCCTGAGTGAGCTAACCCAATCACAGAAAGACATACATAGTATGCACTCATTGATAAGTGGCTATTAGCCCAAATGCTTGAATTACCCTAGATCCCTAAAACAAACGAAACTCAAGACAGATGATCAAAATGTGAATGCTTCACTCCTTCTTTAAATGAGGAAAAAGAATACCCTTGGCTGGGAAGGGAGAGGCAAATATTAAAACAGAGACTGAAGGAACACCCATTCAGAGCCTGCCCCACAGGTGGCCCATACATATACAGCCACCCAATTGGACAAGATGGATGAAGCAAAGAAGTGCAGACCGACAGGAGCCGGATGTAGATCGCTCCTGAGAGACACAGCCAGAATACAGCAAATACAGAGGCGAATGCCAGCAGCAAATCACTGAACTGAGAATAGGTCCCCCGTTGAAGGAATCAGAGAAAGAACTGGAAGAGCTTGAAGGGGCTCGAGACTCCAAAAGTACAACAATGTCAAGCTACCAGAGCTTCCAGGGACTCAGCCACTACCTAAAGACTATACATGGACTGACCCTGGACTCTGACCCCATAGGTAGCAATGAATATCCTAGTAAGAGCACCAGTGGAAGGGGAAGCCCTGGGTCCTGCTAAGACTGAACCCCCAGTGAACTAGACTATGGGGGGAGGGCGGCAATGGGGGGAGGGTTGGGAGGGGAACACCCATAAGGAAGGGGAGGGGGAAGGGGGATTTTGCCCGGAAACCGGGAAAGGGAATAACACTTGAAATGTATAAAGAAATACTCAAGTTAATAAAAAAAAAAAAAAGAAAAGCCTGACCCACATTATGAACAAGATATTCCCAACATTGCTCTTAAATTCATTTTCTGTTGATCATCTACTGCTGGTCATGCAGCTTATCCTTACAGGTGTTTATTTACTAAGTGAGACTTCTTGAATGAACCTAATTTTCAATTACAATTGCAGATTGCTTCTCAGTTAGGGATGGGAACATGTGTCTACTTCTTTCAGCTCTTGTACTATATGCAGTTGAATCTCATTATAGTTTTGATTTGTATTTACTCAAGACTAGTGATAAGGCCATATTTCATTCTTACCGCACATTTGTATGTGCTTAATTATGGACAAAATTCTTTTTTTATGATAAAATATTCTTTCTTTTTCAGAAGCAGCAGAATAATAAAAAGTCACCTCTTTAGGAAGTATCAGTAGGAAGGGGCTTATATTAAAGCAGAAAAAAAGTAACTATCAAAGAGGAATACTAAAGTCTCTATTATTATTACAAGATATATGTGTCACTTTATGAAATTTGATGCTTTTGTTACTAAATTAAAAGTCTGTTCAGTATTTGATATAGTCATATCATCTTGATGAATTATGTTGTCTGAGAATATGTTTAGTATAGCATTATCTCTTATGGTTATGTTTGTTGTGAAGTCTGGTTAATAAGTATGAGAATAGTGACACCATGTTATTTAGTTTCTGTTTACTGGGTGGGCTATTTCTGTCCTTTGATTATCAGTTTTCAGATGTTTTGGCTACACTGACATGTTTATTGCAGACAATAAAAAATTGAAACTTATTTTTACCAAAAAACATGTTGCTAGAAATAAATTCTTGGATTTTCTGTGCAAAGTCAGAAAAGCTAATAGAAAAATTCTAAAAGCAGTTCCTACTTCAAGCAGTTCTGTCTGGTAATTGTCTCTTGCAGACAAAAGCCCAGTTTTTTATTTACATATCATTCAATCATTTACTCCAGTTGCCCTTTACTATGGAATCAACATTTTATTAACTTATCCCTTTGATTCTTAGAAGACAGAAAGTATTCTTTTTTTTAATGAAAATTATTCAATAGTATACCTGCTTTTCTAAGTGAAAAAATTAAACTTATGGGGTTGGGGATTTAGCTCAGTGGTAGAGTGCCTGCCTAGCAAGCCCAAGGCCCTGGGTTCGGTCCCCAGCTCTGAAAAAAAAAAAAAGAAAAAAAATTAAACTTATCCTGGTCATAATCCATCCTGAGATAATGCCTCACACCATTCCTGAACCTAAATTTGATATGTTGCAGGCTAACCTTGAATTCAGGACTCCGTCTGTCTTTCTAAAAACAAAAATAAACTTAGTTGGGTAGAAACTTGTACCATGATCCCCATTCCCTAAATCTCTTTACCATATTCCTTAGTAACTTTCTGACAAGCTGGCTTATAGTGAAGACTCCCCTGTTATTTTAGGTCTAAAAAGCCTTTCACGTAATTCATATTGTTTCCTTATATTTTGCATTGTTGAGAAATTATATATTGTTATACTTGTATTTATAGAATTCATTCTCACAGCCTTAAGGGCTGACCTGAAAAATCACAATGTTCATGTCATCATTTTTGCTGATGAACAGCAGACACATCTTTGCCTTCCAGACTTGTTCTGAATCTAATTATCGTGGAGTAACAGGCAGAACATTCGCTGATAACCTAGCCAGGGAGAACATTCCCTGAAGGAGGAACATAAAATATATTATGTACATTATTATACAAACAAACCCCATGCTTACATCAATACTTGTGGACACCATGCCGTCTTGGCTCTGCTCTAGGGGTGAGAACTTAGACATTGCATCCCTTCTTTAGCAGGCTTTGGCAAACATGGCTTCAGTCAACAGCGCACACCACAGATCTATGTATAGGTATCCTGCCATAAAACTGACCACGGTCCTCTACATGGCCTCTAGTGGCATTTATATATAACTCAGTGAGTGCACATAGACCCTTATGTATAAATATTTATAAATTCATGGAGACAAAAATTATATACTAATATATTCATAATATCTACAAGTATGTATTCATAAGGAATAGTGCACATATCATTTGATGACAAATAATTTATGATTTAAACAAAAATAACAGACAAAAATTTTTGAAGCCAAAAGTACTCACTCATATATGATACAGAGTAGCAGATATGAGTATATCAACTATCCCCTTTACGTAATTATTCTGTTGGTTTTCCAGAAAATAACTCCTTTGAGTTACATCATTAAAACATTCTGACTTATGAGAAATTCTGTTCCTTATGTTAAGTGACATATGACTGTATTTTGAATTTTATTCATTAACACTAAGAGAGAACTCATTATATGTCTCTGAGTTTTGAAATGAATTTCACCGTATTCTTTTGACAGGCTTGTATTACTGCAAAATGACTTACTTCTTTAGTTTAAAAGCAGTTGTAAATAAAGTTTTGAAATGATTATGAGAGTTACTGATTTCTCTGTTTAATGAAGCAAATTATTATAAAATGTAAAGTAAATATACATATGATTAGTATATCTTTCTGCTTCACTTAATTTTAAAACTCAATGTATATACGTTTATATTATTATCAAAATTATATATATATATATACATATATATATATATATATTGAACCTTCCAGCAGCACTTCCTCCACCTGTTTATAAGCTTTTATGATATAAACTGACCCTAGGATAGACACCAACATTTATTTGTAATAAAACTTCTACTTTGAGTAATGGTTGAATAAATTTTAAGATCCCAAGACCTCCCTAGAAACTAACATCCTAATTGGCAGAAAGAGTCATGTACATTAGTAACTGATATCCTGGTTGGTACATTAAGACATGAATGTTAGAATGTTAGAAACATCCTGGTAGAAAAGTTCAGACATGAATATTAGACAAGGTTATTCCACTGTCACACTTGAATACTCCATCCAATGGGAGCAGGAAAAATGTAGAACAAGGACATGTTCCTAAGGAATCCCCCTTTCCTAAACCCTGACTGGTGAAATTATTGGCTCAGATATTTGTGGATTTTGGGTTTCAAAACCTGTAGGATCTTAAGTCAGGGTTATGGCCTGACTCACAGTCATGGCTCTGGTCGACCGGCCATGTGGTATATGTTCAATAAACTATCCCTGTCTCACTGAGATTTGAGTTTGTATGGTTTGTGAGGCAGTTCCTGAACCCCCAAAAAGCCAATATAATATGTTTTATTACTCGTTAAAATATGTAAAGAAATGAGTTTCTTTTTCAATTTTCTTGAAACAGAAAACTAGAATAAAAGATAAACTTTCTGATATTTAATATGTAAAGTCACAATCTATGTTACAAATCACTCATATGAATTATTATAAAAAATAAATATCATTGATTTATTTATATGTCATGCATGAATGGTTTCTACTTGATCACAACTACTTTGATACTGCTTTATTATGTAGCATGAAAATACATATGTATATATTCTATAAATATTACATTTTTATATTTTTTATACATATATTATTTTAAATACTTTTACTATTCAACATTTAAAACTTTATGTTAAAGAAAGATAATATTCATTTACTAATTAAATTAAATTTAGACAGGAAGAAAAGAGATGGACTAGTTTGAAGACAGATTATATTTTCAGAAAGAAAAATTTTTGCATTTCATCTTATACCTTCAGTTAATTACACTCCTTATAATTTAAGATCTGGCAGTCTGTTGGAACTCAACGCAATATAGAATGTGTTCATCATTCTGGATGTGTTTGCTGACTTAATTAGGAATTGGAGACGGCTCCAGTCAACACTAAATTTTATTTACTTTCTATTGTCTTTGGTTTTGTCAAGAAAAGTCTTTTATTGATACCTATTTACCAACTGCACCATAAGTCTTGGTCCCAGATATTTCTAATGTGTCTGAAATTTACAAGAAGTCTGATATAGTCTGAAACAATAAGGAGGAGGTCTATGGAGGAGAGCTGGACACATTCTGACAAAACAAAACAAGAAAGGTTGAATGGAGAAAGATAAATAAAAACAGAAGTTTAAACTAAAGAAATGATAACAAAATTTACTATCTTCAAAGAGATAAAATTATTAGAAAAATCATATTCTTTTATATCAGACACACAGTTTAGAAGAATAAAGCTACAAAAGATTTCTTCCACATGATTGTTTCTGGCACTTTTCCTATGTAAAATTATTTGTGTTCTTGGTCTAACTGAGTAGTCTATTATTTTCCTACATATTTATGGTAGTTTAGTTTTTCTACATTGGAAACAATTTAGCTTCATTTCATGCATGATATAATTCTTAATTTACCAATGATTACATTTCAGTTTATTAAAACCCATGTCCATTTTAAACCATAACTGTAATTCCTAATTACTTTTAAACTTTACTTGACTATTGATTTTCTGAGGCTCCAAGAATTATCTACACAAGTTGTTTTATATTTTGCAAGGAGATATTAAAATTTCTTATTTGTTGTGTTTAATCCTGTCTGTGTTAAGATCGCATATGAATTTTGCTGAATGAATATTTTTCATTTTGGCTTAGATGTGCAAAACCTTCTCCACAGCAATAGCATAAACAAGGTAATTAAATGACATCAAATCCATTATATGTAATTTGTATTGTCTATTCATATAACTGCAAACTAAAATGTCATTTTAATAGCATTCATATATTGAAAATCTTATTTTTGTGAAACTTTTTGTCCTATTTCTCTTTTGTTATTTAAGCTCTTGAAAAAACAAAATTTAAATAATAAATAATTATCCACAAAATAAAATTCCACCAGTGATAGCAACATCTTCTTTTTAAAAATTAGTATGAAAATATTTACCAGTAATCAAGGGAAAGCATTTTTTACTTAGGCAGATAATGCACAAGTTATAGAGACAAATGTGTTTAGTCAGGGAACTTAGCACAGGATAATAATACAAAAATAAGCAGATCCTTAAACCTGAACCAGCTTCTCAGATACTCACAAGTCTTATTAGATAGAATTAATGTTATAGGTGTATATTAATTACCTTTCTATTTCCATGATAAAACAAATGACCAAAAGAAAATTAAGAAAGTTTATTTTGCCTTACAATTGCAGAGGAATATGAACCTGTAATGGGGGCAGGGCATGGCAACAGGCAGCCAAAATAGGAACTTTGAACTGACAAATTAACTAGATACAGGAATCAGAGGGCAAACTGGAAACTATCACAATCTCAAAACTTTCTCCCAGTGACACACTTCCTATAGCAATGCTGAACTACATAACCCTCTACAAACAACATAACCAACTGGGGAACAAGTCTTTAAATAACCAAGCCTATGAGTATATTTTGTTTTAACCACTATAAAGTATGACAGGGTGTACTGAAACAGAAATGAAAGACAGCATGAATTTAAAGACAGAATATTCCATAAAACTTAATACAGTTGCAGCAAAGATCATATGGTAGCAAAATGTGTTTTTATATCAATTTATTTTGTCCATTTTTATTTGAAAAGCCATGTTTCATTAAAAGAAATGTCTACCCAATCCAACAAGAATGGCATCACTTTGATATTAAAGTCCACTATGATTTTTGAGATTGTATCAGGCTTATAAAGAAAAAGAAATGTAATAAACCCATAGGTTGAAAAGATTTATATAATAAAGCAGCTTCAAACACATTGTACTCTTCTTGTAAATTTTAATTTAATTATCGTATTTGTGAAATTATGAATAGTATTAAACATTTTTGAAGCACAGTTTACTGATTGGAGGAGTAGAGTATTGTTTCCCCTTTTCATATACCAACCTTCTTAACAGTTAGCACTGTTTTTATTACCCTCATGGAAGATGTTCATATAGAAGTTAAGTAGGGTTTGATACAGCATTAATATCTGGACTTCAAAGACTTTGGAACTTTATAAGTTCTTTTAAGATGTTTAAACATGTAATATCCATATATTACATGACAAGTATATAATATATATTATATTATATGCTTTATAAGACTTGTGTTACTTTACAAGTTCTTATAAGATGTTACTCGGAGATTCCAGAAACTCATGCCAAATAAATGCTAATCCATAAAAGAACAGCATAAAAGCACATTGGTAGGTAATGTAATTACTGAACAGAACACTCATTGCCTACATCATGGTTATATAAATTATTCTTAGAAATTAGGTTCTAAAATATTTTTAAAGTAATTGTATAAAAATCAAACAGTGTAAACCAAACATGAATAATCTAGAATAACAAAACTTAGTTCAATGGGCATATAATCCATAGTGTTTAGTATTATAAACACTTCATGCTTCTATCTCCCAATCTGGGTTTACACATCTCTGTGCTACCGCACTGTGTTTATGCAGTGATAAAGGTAGAAGCCAGAGCTATGTGTACTCTATATAAGCAACCAACATTTTGAGACACTTTGACAGTCTATGTCTTAAAGTGGTTTGAATTCTTAAAAGATCCTATTTGTACTTTTATTGTCTATTTTTGAGAAAAATCAATGTTGAAATCAATTACAATTTTATTAATTAAATGTACTTGTATTTTATCAGAAAAATATATTTGGGAATAAAATACATGTACACTGAAATATGTCATTTTCCAAGATAAAATTATAGTTTCTTTAAGCTTGCTGAAGTTTAATTTAAAAATTGGATAGTTGAGTTGTTAGTTAAAGACAGACTTATTCTGATTTCATTGAGAAAAATGTTGCTTATGACTCAGAAGCAACGATTCTCTGGTAGAATGATAGTTTTCTCGCTATATGAATTTGTGTACATGCTGTGAGAATTTCGGAAGGGAAATTGGAATCATGAATTTTATTACATTTAACTTTCAGATGGTCCTGGTATTGAAAGTTGGTTTCTTACCATCTTTTGGTAAGAAATCATCTATACATCCTAAATAAGTATTCTGAAATTGTCAGGTGCTGCCTTACAACAAACTAGCAAAAATATGCAAGTAATCCATAAGATATATTAATAAATTAGATAAAATTTTGAATCAGTGACTAAATCACATGAATGTAATTAATAAACATATTATAAAATGCATGTATAATTAAGATAAGAAAATTATTACACTGCTTAAAAGTGTACTCAATTATTAACAAACCTCCAATCATTGCAAAAGTATTTCAGATTCTTTCTTACTTCATATACTCTTTTAAATCTTTTAACTATGAATATTTACACATTTGAAAACATTGTTGACAAAGTAACAATCTATAATATTTTTACCCTAATATCAGTTTGTAAATACAATCACAGTTAATATATGTGTGTATGAACTCACATAGTTTTTGACTGCTTGAAGAAGAAATTTTAGTACTTTTATATATTAATATCTATAAGGACTTTAAAATCCTCTATGGATATTTTTTATGAAATGCAAATTACCCAAAATTACATATATTTAAAACTAAATAGTAAAACAAAAACTAACAAAATCCAGTGCATGCTACATTAGAAGTGTCCATTTCATCCGTCAGGAATGTGTCATTTGTAGTTTTGTCTGTGAAAAACTAAAATTGATTTCTTTAAGCAGATTTTTAATTAAGGTTCTTAATTAAATGGTTTACAGTTTTAGTAATAAGACACATGACAGCAAGTGTAAGAAGGTTGTTAATGTGTCAGCCTGCTTTTGAACAAAACATTTGTTGTTAAGAAAACATTTATTTTCTTAATAAAACAGATTCTCACCATGTTTTTTGTGTGAAGGAATTTTTAAATCTAAGCCAAATTATATAGAAATTTCAAAAACATTCTACATGAAGATTTTATATATAACTTAATTTTAACTGTATGTTAAATGTATTTATAAATAGACACACACATAAAATTTTTAAAAATCTATGTCACTGTTGATTTTTAAGGTTTAGAGTAATATATATATTTTTTTCTTTATTATTTTCTTTACTCTGATCATATAAAATCTACTCAAGCAGTTAAAATTCTTACTTTTTAATTTTTTGAGATTAAAATATAATATAAATTAATAATTGTAACCTAATTTAATAATTTTATCTTGCCTTTCCTCACTCGAACCCTCCCCAGTAATGGTTATTAATCTTTACTTTGCAACAAATGTTAGACTTTTAATATGTATTGGAAAGATAAAAATAATTTTAAAATCTTTAAATTATTTTCAATATTCTAAATGTTTAACTGTTTTAAGTATTTAAATTTTTGAACATTATATACATTGTATTTTGTTAATATTCAACACTCCTTACTATACTCCCAGATACATACCCACTCAACATTGTGTCCTTATTAACATTCTTAAAATTCTCAAGTATAGTTAGTGCTTCCTGTGTATGATAGGGAAAACATCAATCCCATGAGACGTCATAGACCTAGTAGATCCAACAGCCTTCAAGAAAGCTAACTCTGCCTTTCTCAGCATTTATCAATCATCAATAATTCTTCATCTAGGGATGGCATTCCATGATCAAGTTCTCATCCATGGTAGATTTTGTCAGGATTTTGAGCTTAAATGAGTCTTTGTGTGTGCCTTTGTAACCAGTGAGAATTTATGGTTTCAGACGCTCTGTTGTGTTCAGTAAACATTGTTTCCGTATATAAATCTAAAGCCTTTGGCTCTTATCCTCTATTTTGTCCCTTGATCCTCAATAATGCCTGAAAAATGCGAGGAAGGTGTTTAGTATAGATGTTCCCATTTAGCGATGAACATTATACTATCCTTATTCTCTGCTAGTTTACCAATCTGTGTCTGTATGTTACCACTATCTATTTCAAAAAGAAGCTTCAGCGATGATATTTAGATATGGTTAGAAATCATTAGGATTCTGTTTAGTAATTTGTCCCATTGACAGTGTAATGGTTGTAGGGTTTTTCTAGGACTAAGGCCTGTATAACCATATGTTCTTGGCAATCAAATGTGCCAGATATGGGTTTCATCTAGTTGATCTTGTATTAAATCCAATCATAATTAGAATGGTTATTTCAATTTCCGTTGTTGTACTATTAATCCTGAGTTTTGTTGGAGAAAATTTACAGTTTCATCATTTTGAATCAAATTTGAAGCAAACTTTATTCAACTACTGACCAGGTTGGGCTTTGGTCAGGATAACTCCCTGAGAAGATGCTTCCGTGTAGATATTATGCTTATTCTTCTGTGTTCAATAATTGAAGATGGTAAAGTCTTCAGCAAGAGGGTCTACTATCAACTTCTGAAGAGTAGCAAGAACAATGGCTAGTATCTAAGGTATTTGGGAGTCCAGAAGACACTATGGACGAACATAACAACAGAGAAACATACTTCTGACACTGGCATTTTTTGTTTGTTTGTTTTTTGTTTTTGTTTGTTTGTTTTGTTTTGTTTTTTATTCCCTTTCCCGGTATCTGGGCCAACATCCCCCTAACCGCTCCCTCTACTCTTCTCTATGGGTGTTCCCCTCCGCATCCTCCCCCAATTACCGCCCTCCTCCCAACAATCATACTCACTGGGGTTCAGTCTTGGCAGGATCAAGGGCTTCCCCTTCCACTGGTGCTATTACTAGACTATTCATTGCTACCTATGAGGTTGGAGCCCAGGGTCAGTCCATGTATAGTTTTTGGATAGTGGCTTAGTCCCTGGAAGCTCTGGTTGGTTGGCATTGTTGTTCATATGGGGTCTCAAGCCCCTTCAAGCTCTTCCAGTACTTTCTCTAAGTCTTTTAACGGGGGTCACGGTCTCTGTTCAGTGGTTTGCTGATGCCATTTGCCTATGAATTTGTTGTATTCTGGCTTTGTCTCTCAGGAGAGATCTGTATCTGGTTCTTGTCAGCCTGCACTTCTTTGCTTCATCCATCTTATCTAGTTTGGTGGCTGTATATGTATGGGACACATGTGGGATACGCTCAGAAAGGCTGTTCCTTCACCCTCTGTTCTAAACTTTGCCTCCTTATTACCCCCAAAGGGTCTTCCTATTCCCAAAAAAAGGAGTGACACATTTGCATTTTGGTCATCCTTCTTGAGATTCATGTGTTCTGTGCATCTACAATAATTCGAGCATTTGGGCTAATTGCCACTTATCAATGAGTGCATACTCTGTGTGTTTTTCTGTGATTGGGTTACCTCACACAGGATGATACTTTCCAGTTCAATCCACTTGACTATGAATTTCATAAAGTCATTGTTTACTTTAGTCAAAAATGTTTACTTTTAGTCAACGGAAATTGGATAGCTGAGTAATATTCCATTGTGTAGATGTACCACATTTTCTGTATCCATTCCTCTGTTGAGGGGCATCTGGGTTCTTTCCAGCTTCTGGGTGTTGTAAATAAGGCTGCTATGAACATAGTGGAGCATGTGTCTTTGTTATATGTTGATGCATCTTTTGGGTATATGCCCAAGAGAGGTATAGCTGGGTCCTTAGGTAGTTCAATGTCCAATTTTCTGAGGAACCTCCAGACTGATTTCCAGAATGATTGAAGCAGTCTGCAATCCGCCAAAAATGGAGGAGTGTTCCCGTTTCTCCACATCCTTGCCAGCACTTGCTGTCACCTGAGTTTTTGATCTTAGGCATTCTCACTGGTGTGAGTTGAAATCTCAGGGTTGTTTTCATTGGCATTTTCCTTATGACTAAAGATGTTGAACATTTCTTTAGGTGTTTCTCAGTCAATGAGCATTCCTCAGCTGTGAATTATTTGCTTAGCTCTGAACCCCATTTCTTTAAAGGGTTATTTGTCTCCCTGCAGTCGAACTTCTTTAGTTCTTTGTATATTCTGGATATAAGACATCTATAAGTTGTAGGATTGGTAACGACACTTTTCCAATCTGTTGGTTGCCATTTTGTCCTAACAACAGTGTCCTTTGCCTTACAGAAGCTTTGCAGTTTTATGAGACCCCATTGTCGATTCTTGATCTTAGCGCATGAGACATTTGTGTTTTTTTCAGGAAATTTTCTCCATTGACCATGTGTTCGAGATGCTTCCCCACTTTTTCTTCTATTAGTTTGCATGTATCTTGTTTGTTGTGGAGGTACTTCATCCAGGTGGACTTAAGCTTTCTACAGGCTGATAAGCATGGATCAATCTGCATTCTTCTACATGCTGACCTCCAGTTGAACCAGCACCATTGCTGAAAATGCTCTTTTTTCCATTGGATGGTTTGGATCCTGTGAAAAAAATCAAGTGACCATAGGTGTGTGGGTTCATTTCTGGGTCTTCAATTCTATTCCACTGGTCTATCTGTCTGTCACTGTACTAATACCATGCAGTTTTTATCACTATTGCTCTGTAATACTGCTTAAGTTCAGTAATAGTGATGACCCCGGAAGTCCTTTTATTGTTGAGGATAGTTTTAGCTATCCTGGGTTTTCTGTTATTCCAGATGAATTTGCAAATTGTTCTGTCTAACTCTTTGAAGAATTGGATTGGTATTTTTATGGGAATTGCATTGAATCTGTAGATTCCTTTGGTAAAATGGTCATTTTACTATATTAATCCTGCCAGTTCATGAGCATGGGAGATCTTTCCATTTTCTGAGGTCTTCTTCAATTTCTTTCTTCAGAGGCTGAAGTTCTCATTGTACAGATCTTTTACTTGCTTGGTTAAAGTAATACCGAGGTACTTTATATCATTTGGGACTATTATGAAGGGTGTCATTTCCCTAATTTCTTTCTCGTCTTGTTTCTCTTTTGTGTAGAGGAAGGCTACTGATGTAATTGAGTTAATTTTATACCCAGCCACTTGCTGAAGGTTTTTATCAGGTTTAGTAGTTCTCTGGTGGAACTTTAGGGATCACTTAAATATACTGTCATATCATCTGCAGATACTGGTATTTTGACTTCTTCTTTTGTAAACTATATCCCTTTGATCTTTTGTTTTCTGATTGCTCTGGCTAGAACTTTAAGAACTGTATTGAATAAGTAGGGAGAGAGTGGGCAGCCTTGTCTAGTCCCTGATTTTAGTGGGATTGCTTCAAGTTGCTCTCCATTTAGTTTAATGTTTGCTACTGATTTGCTGTATATGATTTTTACTATGTTTAGATATGGGCCTTGAACTCCTATTCTTTCCAGGACTTTTATCATGAAGCCGTGTTAAAATTTTGTCAAATGCTTTCTCAGCATCTAATGAAATGATCATGTGGTTTTTATCTTTCAGTTTGCTTATACAGTGGATTATGTTGATGGTTTTTTGTACATTAAAAAATCCCTGCATGCCTGGGATGAAGCCTACATGATAATGGTGGATGATTGTTTTGATGTGCTCTTGGATTCGGTTTGCCAGAATTTTATTGATTATTTTTGTGTCAATATTCATAAGGGAAATTGTTCTGAAGTTCTCTTTCTTTGATGGGTCTTTGTGTGGTTTAGGTGTAAGAGTAATTGTGGCTTCACAGAAGGAATTCGGTAGAGCTCCACCTCTTTCAATTTTGTGGTATAGTTGGATAGTATTGGTATGAGGTCTTCTATGAAGGTCTGATAGAATTCTGCACTGAACCCATCTGGACTTGGGCTCTGTTTGGTTGGGAGAACTTTAATGACTGCTTCTACTTCGTTAAGAGTTATGGGGTTGTTTAAATGGTTTATCTTTTCCTGATTTAACTTTGGTACCTGTTATCTTTCTAGGAAATTGTGAATTTCCTACAGATTTTCAAGTTGTTGAATATAAGCTTTGGTAGTATGATCTGATGATTTTTTGAAATTCCTCTGATTCTGTAGTTATGTCTCACTTTTCATTTCTGATTTTGTTAATTTGTACACACTCTCTGTGTCCTCTCATTAGTCTGGCTAAGGGTTTATCTATTTTGTTTATTTTCTCAAAGAACAAACTTTTGGTTCTGTTGATTCTTTGTATAGACCTTTTTATTTCTACTTGGTTGATTTCAGCTCTGAGTTTGATTATTTCCTTCCTTCTACGTGGAAATTGAACAATGCTCTCCTCAATGATAACCTGGTCAAGGAAGAAATAAAGAAAGAAATTAAAGACTTTTTAGAAATTAATGAAAATGAAGGTACAACATACCCAAACTTATGGGACACAATGAAAGCTGTGCTAAGAGAAAAACTCATAGCTCTGAGTGCCTCCAGAAAGAAACAGGGAAGAGCATCTGTCAGCAGCTTGACAGCACACCTAAAATCTCTAGAACAAAAAGAAGCAAATACACCCAGGAGGAGTAGAAGGCAGGAAATAATCAAACTCAGAGCTGAAATCAACCAAGTAGAAAAAAAAAGGACCATAGAAAGAATCAACAGAACCAAAAGTTGGTTCTTTGAGAAAATCAACAAGATAGATAAACCCTTTAGCCAGACTAACGAGAGGACACAGAGAGTGTATCCAAATTAACAAAATCAGAAATGAAAAGGGAGACATAACTACAGATTCAGAGGAAATTCAAAAAATCATCAGATCTTACTATAAAAGCCTTTATTCAACAAAATTTGAAAATCTGCAGGAAATGGACAATTTCCTAGACAGATACCAGGTACCGAAGTTAAATCAGGAACAGATAAACCAGTTAAACAACCCCATAACACCTAAGGAAATAGAAGCAGTCATTAAAGGTCTCCCAACCAAAAAGAGACCAGGTCCAGACGGGTTTAATGCAGAATTCTATCAGACCTTCATAGAAGACCTAGTACCAACATTATCCAAACAATTCCACAAAATTGAAACAGATGGAGCACTACCAAACTCCTTCTATGAAGCCACAATTACTCTTATACCTAAACCACACAAAGACCCAACAACGAAAGAGAACTTCAGACCAATTTCCCTTATGAATATCGATGCAAAAATACTCAATAAAATTCTGGCAAACCGAATCCAAGAGCACATCAAAACAATCATCCACCATGATCAAGTAGGCTTCATCCCAGGCATGCAGGGATGGTTTAATATACGGAAAACCTTCAACGTGATCGATTTTATAAACAAACTGAAAGAACAAACCACATGATCATTTCATTAGATGCTGAGAAAGCATTTGACAAAATTCAACACCCCGTCATGATAAAAGTCCTGGAAAGAATAGGAATTCAAGGCCCATACCTAAACATAGTAAAAGCCATATACAGCAAACCAGTTGCTAACATTAAACTAAATGGAGAGAAACTTGAAGCAATCCCGCTAAAATCAGGGACTAGACAAGGCTGCCCACTCTCTCCCTACTTATTCAATATTGTTCTGGAAGTTCTAGCCAGAGCAATCAGACAACAAAAGGAGGTCATGGGGATACAGATCAGAAAAGAAGAAGTCAAAATATCACTTTTTGCAGATGATATGATAGTATATTTAAGTGATCCCAAAAGTTCCATCAGAGAACTACTAAAGCTGATAAACAACTTCAGCAAAGTGGCTGGGTATAAAATTAACTCAAAGAAATCCGTAGCCTTCCTCTACACAAAAGAGAAACAAGCCGAGAAAGAAATTAGGGAAACGACACCCTTCATAATAGACCCAAATAATATAAAGTACCTCGGTGTGACTTTAACCAAGCAAGTAAAAGATTTGTACAATAAGAACTTCAAGACTCTGAAGAAAGAAATTGAAGAAGTCTTCAGAAGATGGAAAGATCTCCCATGCTCAAGGATTGGAAGGATTAATATAGTAAAAATGGACATTTTACCAAAAGCAATCTACAGGTTCAATGCAATCCCCATCAAAATACCAATCCAATTCTTCAAAGAGTTAGACAGAACAATTTGCAAATTCATCTGGAATAACAAAAAACCCAGGATAGCTAAAGCTATCCTCAACAATAAAAGGACTTCAGGGGGAATCACTATCCCTGAATTCAAGCAGTATTACAGAGCAATAGTGATAAAAACTGCATGGTATTGGTACAGAGACAGACAGATAGACCAATGGAATAGAATTGAAGACCCAGAAATGAACCCACACACCTATGGTCACTTGATTTTTGACAAAGAAGCCAAAACCATCCAATGGAAAAAAGATAGCATTTTCAGTAAATGGTGCTGGTTCAACTGGAGGTCAATATGTAGAAGAATGCAGATCGATCCATGCTTATCACCCTGTACAAAGCTTAAGTCCAAGTGGATCAAGGACCTCCACATCAAACCAGATACACTCAAACTAATAGAAGAAAAACTAGGGAAGCATCTGGAACACATGGGCACTGGAAAAAATTTTCTGAACAAAACACCAATGGCTTATGCTCTAAGATCAAGAATCGACAAATGGGATCTCATAAAACTGCAAAGCTTCTGTAAGGCAAAGGACACGGTGGTTAGGACAAAACGGCAACCAACAGATTGGGAAATGATCTTTTCCAATCCTACAACTGATAGAGGCCTTATATCCAAAATATACTAAGAACTCAAGAAGTTAGACCGCAGGGAGACAAATAACCCTATTAAAAATGGGGTTCCGAGCTAAACAAAGAATTCACAGCTGAGGAATGCCAAATGGCTGAGAAACACCTAAAGAAAGGTTCAACATCTTTAGTCATAAGGGAAATGCAAATCAAAACAACCATGAGATTTCACCTCACACCAGTGAGAATGCCTAAGATCAAAAACTCAGGTGACAGCAGATGCTGGCGAGGATGCGGAGAAAGAGGGACACTCCTCCATTGTTGGTGGGATTGCAGAATGGTACAACCATTCTGGAAATCAGTCTGGAGGTTCCTCAGAAAATTGGACATTGAACTGCCTGAGGATCCAGCTATACCTCTCTTGGGCATATACCCAAAAGATGCCCCAACATATAAAACAGACACGTGCTGCACTATGTTCATCGCAGCCTTATTTATAATAGCCAGAAGCTGGAAAGAACCCAGATGCTCTTCAACAGAGGAATGGATACAGAAAATGTGGTACATCTACACAATGTAATATTACTCAGCTATCAAAAACAATGCCTTTATGAAAGTCATAGACAAATGGTTGTAACTGGAAAATATCATCCTGAGTGACGTAACCCAATCTCAGAAAAACACACATGGTATGCACTCATTGATAAGTGGCTATTAGCCCAAATGCTTGAATTACCCTAGATGCACAGAATACATGAAACTCAAGATGGATGATCAAAATGTGAATGCTTCACTCCTTCTTTAAAAGGGGGAACAAGAATACCCTTGGCAGGGAATAGAGAAGTAAAGATTAAAACAAAGACAGAAGGAACACCCATTCAGAGCCTGCCCCACATGTGGCCCATACATATACAGCCACCCAATTCGACAAGATGGATGAAGCAAAGAAGTGCAGGGCAACAGGAGCCAGATGTAGATCTCTCCTGAGAGACACAGCCAGAATACAGCAAATACAGACGCGAATGCCAGCAGCAAACCACTGAACTGAGAATAGGACCCCGGTTGAAGGAATCAGAGAAAGAACTTGAAGAGCTTGAAGGGGCTAGAAACCCCATATGTACAACAATGCCAAGCAACCAGAGCTTCCAGGGACTAAGCCACTACCTAAAGACTATACATGGACTGACCCTGGACTCTGACCTCATAGGTAGCAATGAATATCCTATTAAGAGCACCAGAGGAAGGGGAAGCCCTGTGTCCTGCTAATACTGAACCCCCAGTGAACTAGATTGCTGGGGGGAGGGTGACAAGGGGGGAGGGGAACACCCATAAATAAGGGGAGGGGGGAAGGGGATGTTTGCCTGGAAACCAGGAAAGGAAATAACACTCAAAATGTATATAAGAAATACTCGAGTTAATAATAATAATAATAATAATAATAATAATAATAATAATAAAGACTAGGCACAATCTCTTATTTTAGGATTGGGCAAGGCAACCCTCTGGGAGGCAAATAGTCCTAAGCAAGAGAGTCAGAGACACCCCCACTCCCACTGTCAGGAAACCCTCAAAATCACTAAACTAACAATCATATATGCAGATGATCTGTCACAGATTCATGCAGGCTCTGTGATTTCTGCTTCAGTCCCCTTGAGTCCAGGATCGTTTCTTGGGCTTGATTTTGTAGGTTGTATTTTCCTGGTGTCTTTGACTCCTGTGGTTCTTAAAATTCTTCCTCAGTTGGAAGACTTTTAATTACTGTTTGTGTTTCATTACTAAACAAAAGTTTATTAAAGTTGATTATCTGATCTTGAAAAAAAAAAAGAAATGAAGTTCCTGGTCAGGGTACCTGTTGTCAGGTCTCTTATGCTATTACAGACTCTACCTCTGGATCCAAAATACACTTACTTTTGTAATTTGCTTTTGTTAATGGTATTATATAACAGCAACCAAATAGTAACTAATGGAACACCTAGTAAATTGTTGACTCATATAATAAATTTACGTTCAGCATTTAATGGAATTACAAATTATGTCACACATTGATTAAATATGTACATAACCAGCTATAATATGATGGCTTCATATTTTCCATATCCTTTCTAACATTCTTTACCCCTTCCTTTTTTTCAAATTTATTTTCTAGAGAAAATATAAAATGATAGCTCAGAATACCCACGATAAAACTCACACACCATATGATACCCAAGAAGAAAGAAGACCACACCGAAGTGTGGATGCTACAGATCTACTCAGTAAGAGGGAGAGAATAAACTCTGCGAAGTAAAGGGAGAGAGGGATCTGCTAGGGAAAGAGTAGGGAGAAGGGAAGCGGGGGCAGTTCAGATATGGGAGGAGATGGGGAGAAGTACAGAGGATCAGGAATTTAAAAATAGGTGTGTAACAGTGGGGGAGTGGGAAATGGGGGTAACCACTAAAAAGTCCCAGATGCCACGCACCCAAGAGGTTCCCAGGATCCAACAGCAAAGACTAGCCAAAATACCTAACAAAAGGGAGATAGAACCTGTAGAGTCCATATCCAGTGGATAGGAACAGCCCCAAGTTGCGGAATGGGGGTCACTCACCCACGTCAAATATATTAATCCAGTATTCCTCCTATCAAAAGGAAATGTGGGACAAAGAGTGTAGCAATAAGTGAAGGAAGGGCCATCTAGAGACTGCCCCACCTAGGGATCGATTCCATCTGCTGACACTAAACCCAAACACTATTGCAGATGCCAAGAAGTGCTTACTGAAAGTATGGCTGTCCCCGGAGAGGCTCTGCCAGAGCCAGAGTAAAAAAGACGTGGATGAACACAGCCAAACATTGGATTGAGTGTGGAGACACCAATGGGGAAGTTAGGCAAGGACTGTAGAATCTGTAGAAGCTAAAGCGGTTTGCAACCTCATAGAAAGAACAACTATTTCAACCAACTAATCCTCCTAGGGACTAAACCACCAACCAAAGAATACACATAGATAGACAAGGGGTACCCATGGCTACAGCTGGATATGTAGCAGAGAATTGCCATATCTGGTATCTCTTGGTGGGGAGCCTCTTGGTCCTGTGGAGACTTGATGACCCAGGATGATAGGGAAACACTAGGTCGCTGAGGCAGGAGTGGGTTCACAGGTGGGAGAGCACCCTCATAGAGGCAAGGGGAGGGAGGAGGAGATAGGGAATTTGTTGGTGGGACACTGGGAAGGGGAATATAACATTTGAAATGTAAGTAAATAAAATAATCAATACAAATGGCATTCCGTTGAATTTTTTATTTGTATATTTTAATTAATAATATTGAGCACCATTTCATGTGTTTGTCTCTTATATATTTAAGCACACATGCACAAAACCTTTCCCTAAATGACTTTCCATTTCTTGAATGCTCGACAGACCACACAGAATAATTATTTCAATTTGAACTGTTAATTTGTGAACACATGGTGTCTGTTTTATAGATAACAGATTTTATTCTATGCATTTTCTTATATTTATTATAGGCATATTATTAATATTCAAGCACATGATTTTGTTGCATAATTTAACACCATTTAAATTGAAAGTAAATTATATTCAGTTTTCCTAAGGATGAAATGTGCTTGATTATGTATATCTTGAAAGAGAAAAAAATTAGAGGCTATTTATAGTATAGCATTTGCAACTGTATATTTATATTTTTATATTTTTCTTCAATGAATAATGCACATATACATATAGCCAAATACTGTCAGAGAAATGCATAGATTATTGGTAGGGTGAATTGAATCAGATAATCTGTCCAATATTTTTTATATATTTTGAAGAAATTTAACAAACAAATAAATTTTTACTGGGTTTATTTTTCAATATACTTTAAGGACATTTAAAAATATTAAAACTAATACAATTCCTCTTTAACATATTCTTTATTTTACATTATAAGTTATATATATATATATATATATATATATATATATATATATATATATATATATTGGCGGGGGGATAGCATTTAAGCAACAATAAAAAATGGAAAGATTTTTTTCCCCACCTCTAAGTAGTTCACATTTGGATATGGCACTATGTTATTCAGGATCCTCTAAAGAAAAATAATCCATTAAATGCCACAAGTAATAAAAGAGTTTTATTGAGTTGGCTAATGGGAAGAAGATTTGGTAAATGGTTAAGAGAGAACCTAGTAGCTCTTCTTACTGAAAAGGTGAAAAACCTCAGCATTCATAATCCGGCTTGGGAAATATGTATGTTCTCTGGGGAGTTTCTGGTGTTGTACTCAGACAAACAATCCTGAGAACTTGGAGTCTAATGTCTGCAGCCAGTATGAACTACTTTTGATGTACTCATCCAGGGAAAGTTGGGGAGACGTGTCTCCTCTGATTTTGGGAGACATTTCTGCTACATCCAGTATATTAATTCTCTTGGAAATGCCCAGAGAAAATCATGCAGAGGTGTGCCTCACAATTTGGATATTCCCAAGCTTTTATATGGACAATGAAGACTAACTATCCCAAACATGTAACTATAATAAAATTTAAGAACTTATATACTACTGTTTATAATGCCTGCTAGAAGTCTTGGGAAAACGTATTATGCAAAAAAGTTAAAGCAGAATTTAAAATTAAAGAAGTTTTTAAAGATTTATTGTTTTGTTCAAATGCTAAAATAACCTGATTTGACAATTTCACTTTATTGATAAAGCTTATCTGTCCTTTTAAAATGAAAACCATTTGGCTAAGATGATGGCTAACAAATTAAACTGCTTGAGTTCAAAACCCATAATTCATATAAAGCTGTGTTCCATTGTAAAAGTCTATAAACCTAGAAATTTTATAAAGGGATTATGTGTGCTAGTTCTATGTAAACATTACACATACTAGAATCATTTGAGAAATAAAATAATTCTTAATTGATCAAATTAATAAGAATTTAATAAGAATTGGCCTGTAGGCAGGTATGTTAAACATCTTATTTAATTTGAGAAAGCCATGAAGTACTATCTAGTGACATTATATTTTATAGACACTGCTTTTGTTATTGTCTTTAGGTTTCTGCCTTGAGATTTTTCCTGAGTTTCCATATGGACAGACATGAGAGTTGTAAGCTAAAAGAAACCCATTCTTCCCCTTGTTGACTTTAGTAATGATGCTTATCCACAAGAATAGTAATCTTAATAGAGATGAAATGCTAGGACATCAGAATCTTGGGAGGCTTACTAGCTAGCTATTCCAGTACACCAAAGATAGAACCACACTGTGACCTATATCAAATATGGTGGAACATTAGTTGCAAAATCTAAAGCTGTTCTCTATCATTCACCTGAATTCTGTGGCCAGTAGACAAATGCCTAATTCACACACACAAATGTGCATATTCACACATACATATTCAAAATACTTACAAAATTATTTTAATAAAGGAAAAATTAAAATATATGTATTTAGAGCTAACTAAAAAGTGTTTCTGTGTTTTAGAGATTCCTCAGAAGAGTATTTCCTTAAATTGAGATATATGAAAAATTATCTCTTTTACTATGAATACTTACAAGCTGGTAATAACATAGTATGAGATACGTGTTGGAACAACTTTTTTATTGGGAGTTCTTCTAAAATATATCTAGAAATACTCAGAACATGCTAAAATGCATTGTTAGGTATCTTATGTTCTTCCTTCAGTGATTACATAAAAGTGTTATGACTAGATTTAAAATATGACATCAAACCATAAGTTTACACTAGCTCATAGTCATAAAAAGAAACTACCAGTAATATTTCAAAACTTGAAAAAGATAGATCCATATGTGTTTGTAAAGAAAAATTATAGAAATCAGGTTATGGCTCAGGCGTGATTAAGGAGATAAAAAAAAAAGATACTCAGTTGTACATGAGCCTAGTGTTTTCCTAATCACGAGTAGTCATGGTTTCATTGGATTAATAGATTCTTAGACTTATACCAATAACATTTAATGTTTATTGTCTAGTTGGCAGTTACCTAGGTGGCACACCACTGAGTATTTCTGAGAAAATATATACAGGGAGGATTTAAGTGTGAAATATTGGTTTTCTTTTCCTATCTGGTGGCATTTCAAGCTGGATAAACATGTGTATGAGAAGAGAAAACTGTAAGCTGAGCACCTGTAGTCATTTCCCTGCTTTCTGATTGTGTATGCAATGTGACCCTGGTCCAGGTTCATACAATCATGCCTTACCAAATTAATAGACCTAATTTTCTCTTAGACTGTGAGCCAAAATAAACCCTTCTTTTCGGGAGGTGTTACATGCATGTATCTTCTCGAAGAAATAAGAAAAGCAACATTAAAAATCGGTATTCAGAAGTATTAGTATGAATATCAGTATTCAGTCTACAATAAACCTAACTGCAGTTTAGTCTTTTTCAAACAGTTTGATGAGGGGAATATAGAAGAGTTTAGAACTGCTTATTAAGGAAGGCACAAAGTGCTGTAAGTTAAGCATAAAATAGTTCAGATGGGAGATAAAACGCAATAATGGAGATGAAGTGGGAGAGTGAACATTGTCCTCACTTTTTTACAAAGGAAACACAACTCTATCTGAAATTGAGCTGGAATCCATTTCTTCTTTTACTGTGCTTTTTGTTAAAATTTTGCATACTTTTGTTTATGACCTTAAATTGTTTGAGGCTGAATTAAAGGGTAATAAATTGAGTTTTTGGTAGAGGAAATGACAAGAGAGTAATACTACTCCTATTGATTATTGAGCTTATTGAAATTTATAATAAAAAGAAACAGTAGAAAGATGTAAAAACTTTACTCTTATTAAGAAAAGAGTGGCGATACAATGTTTTGGAGAGAAGAGATATAATTCTCAACAATAGGACCAACATTTTAAAGAAATTTGAGTTTTAAAGAATCCGTGTACTTTGCACTTAAACAGTAGGAAAGGTACACTGATAGCAGAACCCAGCAAGCAAAATGCATAATTTTTATATTTAAATTATTATTTATTTTACATTGCAGATTTTATTCCCCTTCTGGTCCTCCCTCTACTTTCCACATCCATAACTCCTCCAAGCCCCACATCAATTATCAGTCTAGGAAATGCCCAACAGATTTGTTCATAGGACATTTTGTGGTAGAATTTTCTCCACTAACTTTCTCTCTTCCAAAATGCCTTCAGGTGTGTCAAGTTGATTGCCATGGTCCAGTGTGTGCATGAGGAGGATCCTGAGAAAGGCAGGAATGGGAATGATCTGATTTAATAATGACACAGCGTCAGTAGTAGATATAAGCTGCTAGTTCAGGTACTCTCTCTGTTTCCTGAAATTTCTCTATTTTCTTTACTCTTCAGCTAAGTTATTCTTCAGTTTAATCCTTGTCAAGAGGGTCTGAACCCAGGATTTTATTTACTAAGTCCACATCACCAAGGATTTGATCATTGTTAATAATTATCAAAAATTCTTAAATTTATCTAAACGCTCTGAGTCCTGGATATGAGTACCAACTCTGGTCTCCTTAGAGCAAAACTAAACACAAAGCAAAAGCAAAAGCACATTTTCTTATAGGTTTACACAGCCTGCTCTTCACAGGTAGCTGGGTACAGCTCTTGCAATTTTCTGATATAGCAGACAGCAGTCTTTAGTAACTATTTTCATGTAAAAACAGAAAGATAACAGACTGCTAAAATTAAAATAATTCTTTACAAAGTTTTGAATTTATGTAAGTAAAACAGTCACTTCACTCTTTCCAGGCATTATTGTCTCCAATTCTTCAAACAGAGAAAAAGGTTTTTATATGCTTAGTATTACTTTTTCATTCGCTAATCTTCGTTTCCTCATCCTAGTAATACTATAGCCTCATGTACTCTCCTTCTAATACTTTTTAGCCCTAAATCAAAATATATTTTCTTTTTTTCTATCCATATCCATTTTTCTTGAGACCACTTTAACTCTCTATCACCCTGGATAATTAATGCAGCACTCATTTGACCATAACATTCATGTATCTCCACATGATAACATCATCAAGGTCAAGTCTGGCAATTAGCTATTTCTACAAAGGACCATGTAAGTTTTTATGGCCCTTGTGTTTATATTGTCTAGATCCTTTCCCATGGCCTAAAGACCAAGATCAAAGCCTGTCATCCACAGCCTCATGACCATCTCCAGTCCTCATTCCTGCAAACCACATCTGTTTCAGTTACTATGGCACGATTAACTCTGAGCATTGGAGTGGAGCGGGGGGGAGTATATGCTTGAGAAAGAAGAACTGAAAATACAGTATTAAACCCTGCAATTCAGCTTCTGGACAATGGCAACCATCAGTATATGTAGGGATCACCTAAGGTCGATGGCCTGGCAGTGCTCCAGAAAAAGGAACTGAGTCATACCTCCCCTTATACAGCCATGCCAGACCCAGTAGTAGATAGAAAACTATCCAGGACAATGTCTGAATCTTCCTTGTTAATTCATCTGCATTGAAATAATTTGGGCGATGGATCATACTATATGATGTGTAAGACAGGGTTAGCTGAAGTGACAATCCACTCATGTTTTGTTTATCAACTAAGCAAAAGTTAATAATTGAATAGAATGTCATAAATAAAGGGAGCTAGGTTAGGAATGACATTCATCTATCTCTCTCCTTCTTTCTGTGGATATAGTATGGCCTAAAACAGCGCCTTTGACCATGGTGGACATAAATGAAAATAAATATTTTTTACATAATTTTGGATACATATTTTACCAAATTATTTAGAAAAGTAACCATTAAACATCCAGCCAAGCACGTAATTTTATTTTAATACAGAAAGTTTAAAAACACAGATAAAATATGTATATGTGACACAAATTAGTATATTAAAACTATGAATTTTAACTCTAAATCTAGGTCATAATGAATATTCAGAAGACCTGAATAGTCAAGAGTAAAAATGATGATGAGAAATATTTCATAGAAAAGAGATGAATAAGAATGAAAGGATCAGCTTCTAGGGAAACATTTAACAAGTAGTATCACCCAGTTTATTATTATGATGCCATTTTTATTCATTTTGACACACAAGTAATTTGCAAATCATAGATTTAGTTAAACTATTTTTAATTGTAATGAAATCCAAACATGTTTTCAATTGGATATATCTCTGGATAAATAAACAATTTAGAGATTTTATAATTTAATACAGAGAAAGCTAAAAGTATTTACCTCCAATGTTTTTCTCTTAAAAACTATCCTCAGTTTTCAGATTGCTCTTGAATTTTTACCTTTCCAGTTGTTGTTTTCTATTATGTATTTTCCCTTCTTTGCAGGCACATTGCTGACTTTGCGATCTTTTTTTTGTGTGTAAAGGGTTGGCAATGGTAGCTGTAGATTAATACTAGCTCAGATTTCATTGCTTTTGATTAAGGTCCTGAGGTTAGAAAAATGTAATCTGTACTGGAAAGTGCAGTACAGGAAGAACATGACAGCAATTAATCCTTTCCTTGCTGATGACAATGAAAAAATACTCCTTAATATCTTCAGCATCTTTGCAATATCATGAAAGGCAAATTTACTATACTTCCTCTTTACATGTACTTAAGTATTTTTATAACTTTAATGGGCTTAATGTAGATTACGTTAACTGTTTCAATATCAGGATACATATTATCATGCTTACAAGTTAATTCATACTCATAAATTAACATTTCATAATAACTCCATTTTATAAAATATCCTAACCCTAATGGCTTCTGAAACACTTATCTCTAAGTCTCTCAGGGCTGAGTTCCATTCACAGTATTTTTTATTTGATTTATGAATAACAAATACAATGGAGGATGAAGAGAGGAAAGACAAATGTGTATGTACATGGATAAAACAAGGATGGAAGGAGGATGCTACAGAAAAACATGAGAGTGAGAAAAAGGGTTCAAAAAGAAAGAGGGAGAAATGGAGGGAGGGAAGGAGAGAGAGAGAGAGAGAGAGAGAGAGAGAGAGAGAGAGAGAGAGAGAGAGATTTCCTTATTGTGTAAGAACAATTAGAACACCTAGAAAAGACAACCATATTTGAATCAAAGAGTGATTTCTCACCAGCAAACAGACTGACATTCACCTTTATACTGGACTCAGAGTCTACAGACTTAAAGAATTTAAGTATCTGCTATTCGGGAAACAGCATTTGATATACAAACCAAGTAGTCTAATATGTTAATGTTAAATAATGCTAAATACATCCTAGATATCATCTTTAAAGATATTCAAGTAATTTCAACCAGAAAAAAATATTTCCAAATAAGTTCTTAGTTTAGCACAATTAGGTTAATGTACAAAAAGTGTCCATTCCCTTCCATTGACAACTTGGAAGATTTTTTTTTATGGGACTCACTTCTGGAGTAGAGTGAAATAGAATAATAAAGATTAGTAACAATGGATCAAAATGAATAATAAGTAAATAACTTAACCTTCCATATAAAACACAGGAATTAAGTTGATTACAAGATGAAAGAGTGCTGATGTTTGTAATTAAATTTTTCTTGGGAGGTTGAAATGCTGTCTTTGATTATTTCTCACATTTCTTTTTAAGATTTTCATCATAATTTTCCTAGAATGACCTTGATTTACTGTTTTATCACAAGTGATTTTTCTCACTGAATATGTTTTATACTCTTGAAACTTTGGCAGCCTTCAACTGCTGTCTCCTTTGAATGAGCATGTAACACTATTTCTCTCCTGCTGTACTTGGTTATAAGCTGGGTGAAGAATCTGGAGTACCTCATGAAGCAATGTTGCAGGCAATCAATTTTATTAAAAAACAGAAACCAAAGGCTTTGCTAGATTCTCAAGTTCAATGTGCAATTATCTGCCTTTCCCATTACTTCATTGAAGCTATAAAATTATTGGTAAGCTAATATTTTCTTATGGTGATACACTTAATTGCTGTAAATGTTTATGACAAAATTTTGAGAGACACACATATTACTTGTCAGGTTTTGATGGTTCATTACAAGAGCAGAATATTTTTATATATATGATATTTCAAATGTTCTCCTTCCTATACAGAGTTCTTACTTTGCCCTACCTGATGATCATAGATGAGGTTTTCTGGGTGTAATTTGAATACTACTCCTTTAATAGTCTATATACCTGGAATTATATGTATGACCAAGTTGCATCCTATTTCTTACAACACTTTTAAAGACCATTGGTATGATGACACATGTCATCATAACTATAATCAACATGATGATAATGATGATGATAACGATGTTGTTGTTGTTGTTGTTGATGATGATGATGATGATGATGATGATGATGGTGATGGTGATTCATTAATATAGGGTCTTGTTATGTTGTCCAAACTGGATTGGAAATTGTGATCTGCCTGTATCAGTTTGTATAGTCAGCAATGATACATAATGCTCTCTGTGTGGTCATGAGACTATCTGTTTGGATGTATGATATTTGAGTGATTATGTAAAAATGTTATGTTTGTGTACATGCTTTTATACTTATATACAAATGAACGAGTCATTTTGTCCATTCTGACCAGTTCTATTTTCTTCTAGTTTTGCTGCTTTATGTTTTTGCTCTTTTGTACTTTCTATAAAACATACACTCCAGTTATTTTTCAGATTGTTGAATATTCTTATTTTCCAACTGATGAAGTCATGAGGTAATATAAATTTATGGGCTATACTGTATTACATACTCCATATAATAAATCAACATAATCAACACTTCCATTATATTGTATAATTTTTATTGTTGTATTGAGAAAGTTCAAATTCTCTATTTTAATTATTTCAAGGGTACAGGATGAGTGATTACAAACCATAGCAGTCCTTCAGTGCCTGCTCACTTTGTGAAATAAATCAAACAAACAAATAACAAAGTGAAAAGGACATCAGTACTGTTACCTTGACACTCTATCAAGAGGAACCTGCTTAGGTCATATTGCATTACAATGAACAGAACTTTTTGTGTTTTTCCAAACTCACTCTTGCAAAACACCCCTTTTTTCTGCTTCTTTATCTCAATTTGATTAATGTACCATGCTTTATCTTGTAGAAATCTCTGATTTTCATTTCTGATTTCATTACAAGAGACATCTTCTGCTCAGTTATATATTCTGAGTTCTGAGTTACCATCACAAGCTATATTTTATATTCAAGAATGCTATTAGGTCTTTTTCTCCTATTTATTGATTTTGCCTATATATAAAACTAAATATGGTTCACTAATATATACGTAGAGTGCCACTTAGTACCTATTTTCAACTCAGTGATTTCCCTTAAATTTCAGAAATCTTATTATTCATGATCTACATAATATTTTGTGCAGATTGATAACACAAACACACACACATACATACAGACAGACAGATAGATAGATAGATAGATAGATAGATAGATAGACAGATAGACAGATAGACAGACAGATAGATATGTATATAATACATATATAATTTCAGTTATATTGATCTTACTACACATGTAGTATTTTCTGTCTCAAAAATTCCATCACAAATTAATTGTTTTAATAGTTCAGAAAGCACAAGGTTTTTCTCGCCTGTCTTTACCCTTGAAGTCAGCATTGAAAAGATGATAACAGTCAATTTTGCTAATGGATTGTACTTACCCTTTGAATGACCAAAAAGCACTCTGTCAGTGATGCCATGTATTATGTTGATCTAATGTGATGTATTGCAAAGTGTTGCTAATGATTCTTATGAATATTAACTAAGTTTTTAGCCTCTAAACTATACTTTTCAATAAGTAATGAGTGAAATACAACAGTTAGAAGGAAAATAGTCATATTACATTATTCTCCTGTTTCTGAAAAACTGTTCATAATCAAAACTATTAACTTTTGGGGGCATGAGATTACTTTAGAGGATATAATCTGTTGTGTGCTGTGTAACTGAATCCAGAGCAGAGACTTTCCTGTATTTATACTACATACGATTTGGCTAAATCTGGTCAAGTGTGTACCATTCTGGATGCTTCATACTTCATATTAAGTAGCTCTAAAAGAACACATTAGCTTAATTCCATGTACCAATCACTCCCTTCAGATTTAGTCTTAAACATAAATAAGAACCTGCATTTTTATATGTACATACATGTTTACCATTTTCAACACTCATCACACATAGGTCTAAATTGGTTAGAATTATACCTGATGATCCTCAGTCACTTAGCAAAGTAACATATATATATATATATATATATATATATATATATATATATATATATATATATATATATATATGGAAGAGAGATGGGGAGAGAATGCACATTTATCTCCTGGTGTGTATGCTACTGAGTGAATTTAGAAGGAGATTTTGCTTTATAATTATTCCTATGAGACAGGGCTTCTCACGAACCTGGAGCTAGGTTTGAAGACAGCAAATATTACTAGGACTCCCTCTTTGAGTGGCACCACAGCACTAGTGTTACATGAATTGTTTGCCACAGGTCTGGCCATGAAACTCAGCCTTATCCAATGAGCATTCACACACACTGAGTCATCTTTATCAACATTCTTAGTTGTTTTCAAAACTTAAAATAGTTTAAGATAGACTTAATCATGTACTTTTCTGTGCATTCTAGAGGAACATTTTTATAAGAAACTTTCCGTTTTTGGTAAATAAATATCTCTGAATTAAGCAATACCATTATTATAAAATAAATTAAAAGAAAATTTGTTCTTTGAAATAATCTAATGATCACATCTTTTACAACTTAAAATAGTTTTCATTTATCCTGAAAGAGAAAAGCACCCGAGAATATAAATTGGAATTAAAAGGTATCAATGTACATTTTTTTCTACATCAGCTTCTAATAACCTCTACAATAACAAAGATCAACAGGGTAAAATAGTACAGATTAAAGCAAATCCTGAACTAAAGGCATTGATAAATATACTTATATTATTATTATAAAATTATTGATAACATATAATTATTTAATGTATATTATAATATTTCTAATATTAACTAAAATCAAATTACATTTGTAGTGAAGGTCCCTAAATGTATATCTTTAGTAGATGGAGAGAAAATAAAATTTATTTTTACATTTCAAGTGCTAAATTATTATAAAATATTTAATAGAGATTATAATGTTTTAATATATACAAACATACATATACATACCATTAAAAAGCAACATGAAAATCATCCCATTACGTGATTTGAAGTCTTAAGAAGGACATTATGCTCTGAGAAAGATATTAATATCAGAGTTATATATCTTCTATCTTCAAAAGCAACTGCACATTATATTTAAAATTTAAAAACCTCTGGTTGGTTAAAATAGCAAATGACTATCAAGGCTCAGAAGCAACTTTTAATTAGGATGGGCACTGATTGCATGAGCAGAAAGCTCTGCAGCAGGAAAGGGTGATAAATAAAGACTGTGCTAGCAAATAAATATTTTTATTCAATAGGAGAGACAATTAAGCACTGGGAAGAAAAAGTAGCTGCTTCTTCATAGCTTTAAGCCTTATTGAAAGTCAATTGAAGAAGTGTGTTGAACCAATGACTGTGTCTAAAACCAACTGGATTAACTATGGCTGATCCAGTGGTGAATAGTGTATTCATATAACTGTAAAACTATAGTAGAGTTGGAGATTGGAAAAGAGTCCATAAATGAGGAGTAAGTGTAAGACTGGTTTATTTTGTTAAATTAATTTTTTAATTTTTGTATATTATCAAATAATATATAAATTATAGGCTATAAATGTTGACAGTTGAAGTATAAGTATGACAACAATTTCTATTCAAATATAAATGTGTTTGTTTCTGTGTGTGTGTGTGTGTGTGTGTGTGTGTGTGTGTGTGTTTGTGTGTGTGTATGATCCGTCATTGAAAGAAGGTAGGGGAGGAACCTGAAAGCAGGAGGTTACCCAGAGGCCATGAAGGGATGCTTATTACTGGCTTGCTCCTCATGGCTTGTTCAGCCTGCCTTCATATTGAATTCAGAACTCCTAGCCCAAATCTGACACTGTCCACAATGATTGAGTTCTCCCCCATAAGTCACTAATTAGGAAAATACTCTATTATCCTGTCTACAGTCTGATCTTATGAAAGACTTTTCTCAATTAACTTTGTTTCTCTTAGATAACTATAGTTTTTAACAAGTTGACATAATCCTAGGCAGTACAGTCCTCTATCCTTTATTTCATTTATTGAAAATATTCTTTCTTATCTAATATATTCTGATTAAAGTTTCCTCTCCTTGTATTCATTCCAGTTGCACCACACCTCCTTTCTCCTTTATACCCACTTCCTTTCTCTGCCTCATTAGAAAATAACAGACTTCTTGAAGACAACAACAAAACATAACAAAAAACTACAAGATAAAAGAGCACTATCACATCTAAGTCTAACAAGACAAACAAACAAAAGGAACAAATACCGGAAGAATCAAACCACTCAAGAATCAAACCACTCAGGAGTCCCATAAAATATTAAGCATATATATATATATATATATATATATATATATATATATATATATATATATATATATATATACAGAGGACATTGAGAACCTTAAGCAGACCTGTGCATGCCCTGTGCATGCTACATTGTTTCTGTGAGCTCATATGAGCTTTGCTCAGTTGATTTTAAGAGACTTATTCTCCTGGTTCCTCTATCCCCTTTGGCTCTTACAATCTTTCAGTCTCTTCTAGGTGTTGCCTGAGCTCCAAGAGTAAGGAATGATAGAGAAATCCCATTTAGAGCTGGGTTGCAAGATCTGTTTATCTGTCTGTCTGACTGGCTCTCTATGGGTATAACAGAATATCATTAGTAGTCATTTTATCACTCATTTTTTTGTTCTTCCTTTCTATGACTTTTTATTAGTTTGTATTGTTTCATTTTTAAGACCAGTAGAATTTCATTTTACTGTAGGTCTCTGAGCTATTTATGTGGACGGTTATTCATTGAATTTTCTCTAATAATTTTACATTTGTAAGCTTAACAATTTATCTCGCAAAAAGGATACTTAGTATTGTTCATTGTACTTTTTAATGTTATACTTGTTATTAGATGGTCATTTGTTTATTCTTCAAAAGGGGTACTTAGTACTCTTCTCTGTACTTTTTAGAGTCATTTTGTTTATCCTTTAAAATTAAAATTGAAGTTTCATGATTTATTGGGTTTTTTTGTTTGTTTCTTTTAGACATATTTTTTTCATTTCACTCTCTTCAGTTTTATCACATTTGTTTTCAGTTTTCTTTAGTTATGTATGAGTCAGTTTATCTAGAGGATCCTTTACCATGTAATAGTTACATATGTAGTTCTCCAACAGAAGGTGTAGCCCAGATTAAAGGTGTGCAACAAGCCTGGATCTGAGACTTGCTTTGACCCAGGCTGACATAGAACTCAGAGATCCCCCTAGTTCAGTCTCCTAAGATTAATGCTGTGTTCTTCCATACCTGGGCCTATTTTTTTATGGCCACTATGCCTCAAAATCTACATGTCAATATCCAGGTCAAGAACTTGTGTCTTCCAGTCTCAAGATCTAGACCACAAGTGAGCACTCCAATTCCGCATTGCAGTTCATTCCAGATATAGTCAAGTTGACAACCAGGAATAGTCATTATAAATCACTAAATTTGTTTTAAATTCAGTTAGGTAGCTGTTGATCAACACCAGTACCTACTATATATTTATGGATAGCTTATCATTGTGGCCACTGCTGTGGTTTATAAGTATCAAAGCAGGGTGGAACTATTATTTGGTAACCTCCCTTGTATAAAAGATGGCTAGAATGCTAGTAAGTCAGCACTGAATTATTGAAAGGGTCTTAAGTCCAGTTAGCCATATGTTGTTTTCTACCGATATTTCAGTGACATGTATTGGGATATTTTATAATGGTAGCCATTAAGAATAACAGGTGAGGGTTGGGGATTTAGCTCAATGGTAGAGCGCTTGGCTATCAAGTGCAAGGACCTGGGTTCAGTCCCCAGCTCAAAAAAAAAATAGATTTGTAAGAATAACAGGTGAGAGGACAATTAATTTTCTTCCTTCTTTGTATAAAAGTTCTATCACACATATAATATTTTCTGATACTGTGGAATCCAAAATCAGGAATGGGACATTTTAATGTTAGATTAAGCAAGATGTACATGAGTACTGTGTCCAAAATGTGAAATATTTTCAACAGTAGGGATATACTTTCAAATTCAGAGAGGCAACCAGGAGAAACAGCAATAGTCTACATTATTTTGGTAGTCACTTGAACTACTATATGAACTATAAAAAAGGAATAATACGGTACCTGGTATTGGAGTTTCCATTTGTCTATGGTTATCCACACAAACATATATGTATGTGTGTGTGTGTGTGTGTGTGTGTGTGTGTGTGTGTGTGTGTGTGTAGTTATATATAGTATGTAAATTTTAAGTAAGTATGAAGTAATATGAATCAGCCATTTTTTATTGGTAAGTATTATTTTACCAAAAATCTCACCTCTCATTTCTCTTTGTACAATTCTGATGAAATTTTATTATGGATTGTAAACATAACGATTCATTTTATGTTGAAATAATTTGTTTTTTAATATACTATTTATTGGTCTATGCCTGTACTTAAGAACTATTGTAATTGGAACTGAATACATGCTACAATATTGAGCACCAATATTTAAATTTCTGTTTCTTATTGTTTGTATTATCTTTGGCATCTAATGGGAAACAATAAAATGCTATACTCTGAGATTTCCCTTTCATTTTTGAAAAATATAGCATTTAGTTAATGTTTTTGCATTTTTCTACTCCACTATTCCTTACAGTTCAATTATCACCTGCCATACATATGTAAACTTTCTTCCTCAACTCTTGCTCGATTCTCTCTCTCTCTTGGTCTCTCTAATGGATTTCCTCTATTTTTTTTTTTCAAAATTTAATTCCTACTAAGTACATGTAGTTTTGCCTTTATGTGCATGTGACTGGGACCTACTGGATCCCAATTCCCTATCAGAGCTGGCAAACCTGAAAAAAAATAGATTCTTCCTATCACAATAACCATTAGCTGCCAATAGCATTATTGGAGTTGGGCTTCATGAGCCTGTCTTGCATTAATAACTAACTCTGTGGTAGGGTGTACAGTATGTTGGAAATATATCCAGAAGATATATAGCTAAAAAATAATTTGGAAAGAGGTAACAGACAATGAAAACATGTCTTGTGTTCATGGATTTATAGGATTAATATTGTGGAAGGGACCATCCTACCAGAAAAGCGCTCTATATATTCTATGTAATCCCCATCAAAATTCAAAATAATGTTCTGGAAAAAAATTGAATATATTACTTCAGTATATACAAAAAGCCTGGAGGTGGGCAATGACTGAAATGTAAATAAATAAAAAATGTGATAAAACAGAAAAAAATAAGACAGACAGAGACAGAGAGACAGAGAAGAACAATCCTGAAGAATAAAAAAAAAATCATATGCAGTTGGAGCCTTGGGTCAGTCGATGTATTGTCTTTTGGTAGTGGTTTAGTCCCTGGAAGCTCAGGTTGGCTGGAATTGTTGTTTTTATGGGGTTGCAAGCTCCTTTAACTCTTTCAATACTTCCTCTGATTGGTCCTGCCAAGGTTGGACCTAGATCCTTATAAATAATCCCTAAAAAATCAATTCAAATTGGATCATGGACTTTAACATTAGACCTGATATCCTCTTCTGATAGAAGAAATTATAAAGCATAAACTTCCAGGCAGATAAATGACCTTATGAAATAAAAATAGGTTCTATATTCCAAACAGCAGCAGCATCTGAATGAAGGGATTAAATACAGAATAAGAAAGATATCTACTCCCAATGCAACTTGACAAAGTTATAAACTATTAAAGACAAAAGTAGGAGTGGGGTTGAAATTAAAAAGTAGGAGCGGGTTGATTTTAAAATTGTACATGTGCTTAAGATTCTCAAAGAATATATTATTAAATAAAAATAATATAAATTTAAAAATTAACAAACAAAAATCCTGAAATATATTTCTCCAGCCTCTGCAATCATTGAATTTCTCAAAGTATTAAGGATTAATTTTAATTAATAAAATTATAATATGCTTATGTCTTCTTTCTAAAGTGCAAGTTTTATTTAATATCCATACTCCTTTTAAAGTCATTCAAAGGTGAATTTTTCTCCCATCTCTAATATGACCCTTAATTTCATCTTACAAATATTTCAAGTGCTAAGAACATGATATAATGGATAAAGTGCTTGTCTTTCAAACAAGAGGACATAAGTAAAATTCCTCTATCAAAGACTGAGAGAATGGATAAGGTTCATCTAACAATAAACATACAAAAACAAACGTGAAATTATAAACCCATATGAACAGCCACATGAGGTGCCATATATGTCTAATTCCAGCACTGGAAATTCAAAACCAGAACAGTCCTTGGAACTTACTGGAAGCCAGTCTAACTGATCTGGTGATCACTTGGTATAGGAAGAGACCTATCTAAAAATTAAAGTGGAAGTAAAGTTGTTTAGGCATACAGTCAAAAAATATTGTCTACATACATGCATACATACATATATACATACACACATCATACATACATACATACATACATACATACACACAAACATAAACACATGTGTGTACACAAATGCATATAAACACAGATGTACAAGCCACATGAATTCATGTAGTACATGCACACTATATATATATATATATATATATACATTCAAAGAATCAAAGAATGACCAAAAGTTACAAAATAGAAATGAAAAAATTCACCAGTGTTCATTAAAAGATGTATTTTTCTCAGAGGAAGGATTAAGATTTTTCCTGTCTGTAACACATAAGTTCTTCAGTGAGCAATAATTTGTGTTTGTAGATAGTTAGATTTTAATAGTCTATGTACTGTGTCAGTCTGACACTGTATCCTGTAGCTAAAACTGTTTCCTCAGTATTTGCTTGGCAATGCTTATGTACTCAACTGATACTATATTATCCTTTTCCCCAATTTATTTGGTCCTTAAAGACTAAAGTCTGTGATTAGGCAGTGGAGTAAGGTGGAGCCAGAAGTTTGAGAGGAAATGGAAGGTGGAGAGAAGAGGACAGATGGGAGAAGGAAGCTGCCATGAACAAAAATCACATGTGCAAGAGAAACAGAAACTAACAAGGAGCATTACAGCTGGGGAATAAGTTAGAATAACCCGAGATCTGCCCATTTTAGGAATTTGGCTAATAGATGAAATATATGGATCGTGTGTGTTTATTAAACACAGACTTATTAAAACACTAACTCCAATCACAAGTATATGTAAGGATCTTGAAAATGATTTTTCTTCATGAAAGTGAAATAATCATATAAAGAATGCTACAAGTTATACTAAAAGATCATAACTCATTAGTGTCAGATCTGACCTTTTGCTATCAGATCTGTATATTAAAATAGTATATAATAATGTAATATAATCTATTACATTATATTATTTGGGCATTTGAGTAATACATATAAGAAATCTCATATGGTTGGCATGTTCTTTATGTTAACTCTTTAATAAAATTTCAGTGTCTCATGTATCTTATACTGTCTTCAAATGCAGGTTATGATGGACTTGAGCTTTTGCTTCTTTGTTGATTTTAGATTGTGCTTAGAAAGGGATCCCAGGCCTCCTATGTGCTACTCATTTTAAGACGTGAAACACATCTGCAAGCCTCAGGATAGCAATCATTTTGTCTAACCATGTAAAGAACATAGTGCTCAATGGAATATACAAAGATGAAAATTAACACAATCCATTACAAATTGAGATAATTCTGATACTGTATTGAAAAGCTAAATTCCTAATACATTAACATCTGTCTTAATTTCATCGTTACTAATGGTCCAACATGAAGCACAATAGTAAATGAGGTTATAAAGTGATCTCTTTTATTATTGTATGAGCAGCTTTTTACATAGATGTGACACTAAAGTATGGAATATTTATGTATTTCATGGTTCAAAGGTGTCCATGGATGTCGGACTGCATATTTTTGAAAATCATCATGATACTCAGATCACTTTACTTCCTAAAATGTTAAGAAAAAGAAAGTAGATAGATAAATAAGACAAAGAAATACACACAGAGACAGGTAGACAGACACACATACACTTCTATTTGTACATTATATCATGGAGGTAGAGATTGCAATAGATATAGACACAGGGATAGAAGTAAATTATGAATTAATAAAGTGACAAAATGCATTGGGTAAACCAGGGTCTTCAAGATCTCTTTATCTCTGGAGACATTCACAGAGTTCCACCTTGAGATGTGTTTTACTAATTTTTTAGGTATTTATTAATTTAAATCTAGTTATTACTCCAGCATATTAATGCTGTGTTATACCTGGACACAGCTGAAAGAGGGCCAAGAGAACTACATATAGTTTCTATTCCACATACCTCTCCTATGAACCTCAGCCAAGATTCCTCTTCTTAATCCCCTTTTCTGCTTTATGTATATTTCTTCTTGTTTTTTGGAACGTATAAATTTCAATATTACCAATTCACTTAGGCTACTATTCACATTAGACCAATGCTAACTCAAAATTCCTTTGTACTATGAATAATGTTGATTTATACTGGCATTCTGTACTTCTGTTTCCACACAACGTAGTTAGTATATAATTAGATATTTTTATAGAGTAAATAAGTTAAATATTATATATTAAATATGTTTTACATAAGAAATATAATTATATAAAATTGTATGACACACCTATAAAAGTGTAAAGTCATTCACATATCATATGAAATACATATGTAGAATTCATATATGTGCTGAATTTCTTGCATTTTTAAAATGGTCCTGCTGATGCTGGTCATTTCTACTTTGAGAATTCTTTTCCCACCCTTTTTACCCAGGGTTTCCACCAATATCATTAGATAGAAAAGGGAAAGACAAAGGGGAGAGATCCCTGAAACTACATTTTTCTTTTTTATTTCCTCTTTGCATATGATTACCAACAAACTGCAACCCATCCCCCTCAATGACTAACAACCTCTGACCCCACCTCTCAAGACCCTAGCATTTATATCAACTCTGAAAAAAATCCCAGAATTCCAAACATCACAGAATTGCAGAAACCACATATAACAACAGCTGGAAAGCCATGCCTTTGCTAGAACATGAGAAAACTCATAGTCCGCTGATGCAGACAGACAGTGTGAAGCAGCTCCATCCTCCCACAGCTGGTATAAAAGTAAAACACATTCAAATAATATGTATGTGTTTTTTTAATACAACAAAAATTCCAGGATTTTCACTAAAACTATCAATATATTAGTACCTTCAACTGGACTCAAAGGTTAAATAATAAAGTTCAAGAAGTTGGGTCAGTAATGTAGAGTTGGAGGGAGACAAATGAAGTAGTAGGACTGGAAAGTAAATTAATAAAACCCATACAGTGTACATGAATTTGAAATAACTATAAATTATCTTTTAGAAATATTCAAATCATATACTATTTCAAGGCATAAAAGCAATTCATTTTTATTCATTGAAAATACATTTAAACTCATCTTTTCCCACATTAATTCTTGTTAATAAATTGAAAATTCATAGGGCCTGAATGTTTATTATTCTTATAACAATATAAAAATAATCTCCCCCTTCCCAGCAAAAATATAGTTCAGGAAATGTAATATGATGTACAAATGATGATAATTTCTGGAAATAAAACAAGTTAAATTCAGATATTTAATTGTATATTCTTTGATGCTATTATTCAATTTCTGTAATTTGAAAAGACAAGAGAAAACCTTTATTTCTAACTTAGACATTTAATTGTGTTTAGCCTATAATATAGAGAAGAAATTAGTACATAAATTACATATCCTTAACACAACTTAAATTCTTCTGGTATTTATGGTTCGGAAACTGTACAACAAAGCTAACCAAATATTCATCAGCAAAATATGGCAGTAAGAATAGAATACTCTAAATATCCATATATTGTTTTGAAATAAAACAATAGATTCTGTTCTACTTTTCATATATGCTATAAATCCTAAAAACAAACTACAGAGTAGTGGACTTTTTAAGTTACATGAACGACTGCCTATCTGGTATTTCATCTTTCATTTGCCTATCTAATCTATACATATATTTATTTACATATTTATCTATCTCCTTCCATCTCTTTGTCTGCCTATCCATATACTGCAACATATCTTAAAACTATTTTTTAGAATATTCATATGGAATTTTTATTTGTTAAAATATTTATTTTATAAAGTAATTTAAAAATACTTATGTTTTATAATTTCTAACATGAAAACTATTTATAAGTAATTTAGAATTGTAAGAAAAACTGCATGACGATATATTTTATTTGCCTGATGTAAATGGAGGTTCCACTCTGCACAATTTACGTTGACTGTGAATAATGTGTTCTAGGTAAATTAATGAAGTGTTTTAATTTTAAAAATTTATGTGACAATCCCTAGTTTCTTCTATTTTATTGTTTAAAGATAAGATTGTAATTATATTTATTCCACATGGGTATCATTTTTCACTTCTAGAATGTTTGTCCATTTAAATATAACAAAATTGGGGCTGTTTCCAGTGATTATTTACTCTAAATTTAATCAATTATTTTTCACTTGTTACTACATGTTGCACTCATTGATTTCATCTTTCCTAAGACTTATATATTCAGATTTTAAAAAGGCATGGTCTAATGCACTGAGTTTCATAGTTGACATGTTGTAAGAGTCAGATATCATCATCATTAAATTAATGTAGTCTAAATAATTGTCATAAAATAGGAAAAGATGCTGGTATGCCAACTGCTTTGGAGTATTACCAATTATCAAATAATGAATACATGATCTTTATACTTAAAAAGTTCTGCAGAGGTGTGAATCAATTAAAAATTAAATTAAAGAGGAACATTTTTAGAGAAAAACCTCATGTTGATAATTGTTATTTCGAAGTTTTCAGCTTTGAAGCCTCTACACCATTTCAGTTAGGAAATCATTGAAATGAGAAAAACGGACTCAAACCTATAATTAACTTGCTAATTGTTAAATGATAATAGTGAGCACTACCAGTTTAATGCCCAACTGCTTGATTAAATTAGTTTAAGTAAACAACTAATCTTTTCAGAAAAACATGCAGAATTTTATCAATAAAGAGACTCTTAATGTGAACAACGTATTTGGAACAGTCAAGGTATTGATTCAGACGGTCTGATATCTTTGTGATACATTCTAAATAGGGGATGCATTTTTAAAGACTTACGACTATGTCGCTTTATTTTACTTAAGAAAGTATTGGTCTGCATTGTTTTGCTTCACAAAGTTTTATTGCCCTTTCAAGAAAAGCTGGCTTGACCCTCTCCTGTGTGACTGTTCTAACATTTGTTTAAAGAAGAAATAAGTAATATTGAAAATTCCAATTATGAATAACCGCTCAGGAAATGTATTCATTATGATTGTAAACATGTGTGAAATAGTTTTTTCCTCACTCAAAGACACTTAGGTCATCCTAGGCCTCTTCACTAAGAGAGTACATGCGATATTGTAGGACAATTTCACTATATTTAATTAAACGGACTCTTTTCTCTCTTATAATAGAAACATTAGCTGTTTATCTTTTTACTAACCTTATATTAAACTATAGCTATATATCTGTAGTTTGCTTTGTTTCTATTTCAGACAACTCATATATGTACATTCAGCCAATATTTGAATGAGTCGTTTTTGGCCTATTCAACATAGAATGGTGTTTTTAGTATTTCTTCATGTCATTAAATGCTACAGGTTCTGTTCCTTTAAGGCCACATATTATTCCACTCTATCAATTCATATCTTCATAGATGCATAGGCTAATGTCACAAAACATAAATGCTTTTTTAATAAGGAAAGCTGCAATGAATATAGTACTATTTAAAGAGTTTTGAATTTTTGTTTAACGTCTTTTATATATCAAGGACCTAATGCAGAAAATTACACAATTAAATTTTTCATGTTTTAGATGCTTCATATACTTTTCCATAAAACATGCAGCATTTTTACTCTTACCAGTTGTGCAATGGTAATAAAACTTTTGATTTAAATTTTTATCCATTTTTTTCTCTGCAACCACTAAACTAACTTGGATAATTGTTTTTTTTTTTTTCTTTAAGAAAGAAGTAAGTCAATGAGTTTTGGGAAAAAAATGTTTACCACCTCATCAAGTGCATTTGTGTTCAGTTTTTCAAGTTTGATGTGAATTATTCTCAGAAATTTAAAAAAAAACAGTACTGCTGTGAAAAAGCAGTAGCTAGCATGTAAGTATTTGTAACATTTTCAAAAAAATATAATCCATTAGTAAAAATTCACTACCAAATACTTCGTCTGATGCATGAAATTTATTTTTGCCAATCCGTTCTGACATATGTCTGAATAAGACATTAAATTATAAACCCCACATGTCCTATTTGGCTAATGAATTGACTCCCTAGGAATTACTATCCCCATGCTTAAAGATATAGTTCAGCTGTTAAAACTATTTGCAGTTCTTTCAGTATATGTGAGTTTAGTTCCCAGCATCCACTTCCAGTGGCTCATAACCACCTGTTGATAGAGATCCCAAAGATCTATAGTAATTATTTTGGTCTGAATAGGCATTGCATTCGCTTATATACAACACACACACACACACACACACACACACACACGCATGCATGCACACATGTACACATCCATGCATGCACACATGCACTCAGAGAGAGAGAGAGAGAGAGAGAGAGAGAGAAAGAGAGAGAGAGAGAGAGAGAGAGAGAGAGAGAGAGAGAGAGAGAGAGAGATTTGTGTATACAGGATCAAAAATAAGGATAAATTCTTTAAAATAATTCATTTTCTCCCAAACAAATATTAAGCATGATTGTTCTTTATTACAGTCGGCTTAAGTATTGCCTTAATCTTTTTTGGTATCTGTGATACCATAGTGTCTGCATACTTTCAAAGCAGAATTTAAAAAATTCAACTGAATATAAGAGTCCTTAGGTAATATCTTTTGAGGTTCCTTCCCCAAATTACAACTATTCTAATTGTTTTGAACTGACCTGAAGAGGAAACTGCTACTTTGTTTAAAAACTCAGTTGTGTCATGTGATGTTTTTCTGGAAGCAGTCTTATAAGCAGGCATGTAATGTTTGTTTTGCTGAAAACAGATACCTGAGAGGCTGCTTAGTGTTTAGAAAAAATATAAATGAAACCCTACAAACAGTGAGAGTATGCTCTTGCAGGACTCTGCCATGAGACATTTTATTTCACTTATGTGGACTTCATTGGTTTTCATTTTGTAGAGAGATGTGCAAGAAAGAACTATTTGCAGTATTCTGACAGATTCTGACCATTTCTGCTGACTTATGCCAATTTACTGGAGCTTTGATGTTTCTGCTGGATCATGCTGACTCTCTTGATTCATGTTTGGTATTTGCTTTGAACTGGATTAATGGTATCATAAGAAAGATGAGAAGAATCACCCCAAGGAACTTCTTCTAAATAGGTACAAATAACCTTATCCTTCCCCCTCCCTACCTCTGGTCAATGGGTTAAAAGTAAGGTTAAAGCATTTTAAAACCCTAAATAAAGCATGTTTAAAAAGCTGTAAATGGTGACATAAGATGTCTTAGGTTATTAAAATACACTGAAAGCCAGAAATTTCCACTTAATTTCCTCTGGTTTGATTTTTTTATGTTAAATGCCATTTATAGGAGGAGTCTTCAACTCTTTATATAGATAGATGATCAAGATACACTTGAGAAAATTGTAATTGGTTGAAATGTGGAAATCTAGTACAGTGGAAACTTAATGGAATCTATAAGAGCGAGTGACCTTTGCAAAGACTCCTAGTACTGGGGATTCTTTGCCTGAACCAGCCATCCTTTGTAACCTAACAAAGCTTCCAGTGGTGAGACTGGTACATTAACCCAGGCTCAAAACTTTCAATCTACAATTTATCCCAATGACAGAATGTGCTGGAGAAATGATGAAGTAGAACTTGTGGAAGTGACTGCTCAAATTTGAGGCCCATATCACAAGAGGGAGCCCATGTCTGACACTGCTTGGATAGCCATGAGCTAGAGGTTGGATAGCCCAGAGTCCTAAGATAGAACCAAATACAACTGCAAAAAATTCCAATGAAATTATTTCTAATGATATTCTGCTATACTCATAGATTGATACCTAGCACAATCATCATCTGAAAGGCTACATTCTACAATTGATAGAAGGTGCAAGTGCAGAGAACCACAGGTAAACAATAGGTGGAACTCTGAAAACTTTATAGAAGAGGATGAGGAAGAATTTTAGGAGCCAGAGGGTTCAAGGACACCAAGATAAAACAGACTACAGAATCAAAAGAGCAAAGCTCACAGAGGCTCACAGAGTAAAGTGAAAATCATAGAGCCTATATGAGTCTGACCTAGGACCTGTGCATATATGTTATGATTGCGTAGATTGGAGTGCTTATAAAACTCCTAACTGTGGTAGATAGGAATGTCTTTGACTCTTTTGCCTGAACTTGGGCCACTTTTCCTTTTACTGCATTGTCTGCCCAGCCTGGATATGAGGGTTGTGCCCAGTCTTACTGTAACTTTTTAATACACCTTATTCAGCTGATATTCCTGGGAGGCCTGCTATTTTCTGAAGAAAAATGGAGGAAGAATGAATCTAGGAGACAGGAAATGTGGTTGTGGAGACTGTGAAGAGTGGAGGGAAGGTAAACTCTAATCTGGATGTAATATGTGAACGAACAAATATTTTTAAAAAGTACCTTTCTTTGCTTTTTATATATCTCAGCAATATTACTTTTAAAATATGGTTTACTATGTTCATTATGATTTTTTAATTATCTTTTATAATAAAACAGAATGACAAAAAAGTCCTAACTATTAGTATGTTTATTTTCACTACCTAGAACAAAATGTTACACAGGCAGGTGAGTAATTAATGCCTATTTCATAAATGAGCAACATGAATTATAGGTTTTTAAAAAGTCACAATCAACTTTAAAAACATATTTAAATAATATATATTTATTTACATGTATACATGTATATATATGTGTATATATAGTGGCATTTAAAATATTGATATTTAATTTAAAAAAATTATTTATTTACTTATTTCAGAATTTCATATTTGATTGCTGTTGTCCATGTACACATTTGAATATTCCTGAAGTAGTATCACTGTCATAAATAGAAGACAGTGTAACTCAGGGTTGTTATGGTCACTTGATTCTTACAAGCTTTATGCTTCCTTTTTCTTGATATTCCCTAAGTATCAGATACAGGAGATGGTGTTATAAAAGTATCAACTGGAAATAGGTACTACATAGTTGTTTTCTGCATTTTGAACAGTTGTAAATTTCTGCAATGACCTTCATCTTTGGAAAAATAAGTTCTTTTTTGGTGAATGTTAAAAGATACCCATATATGTGGACAGAATGACAACTATTTAGGATACAATTAGAAATTATACTGGTTTAATAAAGGGCCATGGGTAGTTGGGCAGGTTTACAATAGCTGGGATGCATTCCCTGGAGATGACTGGCCCAAGTAGACAGCTACTACTTTCCCAAAAAGATGTGTCACTATTGTACCTTTGGAATTATCATCCCATAATAGTCATTCTGTGATTCTTAGATAAGAGGAATCACACATGAACAGGACTATTGATTTCTTTCCCCACTTCTTGTCTTGGAACCTTTAATGGCATCTTCTAGTGCTATGGAAGATAATTCTTAACAAGGATGCTTTCGATTCATATCCAGCTCAATTTGTCAACGTCTTGTTTGGGAAATCTTCTGCCATAGCAATTTATTTTAAAACCCATGGGAGACAGAATAGATGATAGTTTCTTGTATTTCTCTTGAAACTCTCTAGTCATTTTCAACTCTGTGTGAATCTTCTCCATTGTATTGTAGTAAGTATTTTGCTTCATTTTATATAGGGGAGTGGGAAATTTGATCACTAGTTTGACTAAAATATATATACATATATAATTGTTTGATAGATTTTTTTTTACCCCAATCATTAGCACATAAAAGGATGGTTTGCATTCATACTATTAGGATTATTGTTGTTGCTCTTGTTAGAAAATCTTTAACAAGAACTTTATCATGCAAGTGCTATAACTTCATTTCAAACTTCATTTGATGTATACACATACAAATATGAAAACATAGCATTTTGGCATCTTTAGTCAATCATTCTGAGAATCTAAGGAGTGCACACGAAGAATAATGCACTTACAATTATATCTATTAGTTGTATAAAAAGTAACTCCAAATGTATCCTGTAAAAAAATTAAGGGAAGGAATGTCTAGGAGAAAACACACAGTAACCAACAAGATTTGCACATAGAAAAGAAAGTCCTGGAATAGATTCAGTTTTCTCATATTTTAAAGTCAATTTTTGAAACTTAGAGCCCAACAACACCAACGACAACAACAACAACAGCAACAACAAAACAATAGTTCTAACCTGCAAGCAGTCATTATTTCAAATTATTTCAAAGTTAGAAAAAGTATATATATATATATATATATAGAGAGAGAGAGACAGAGACAGAGAGAGAGACAGAGACAGAGAGAGAGACAGAGAGACAGAGAGAGAGACAGAGAGACAGAGAGAGAGACACAGAGAGAGACAGAGAAACAGAGAGACAGAGAGACAGAGGAAGAAAGACAGAGAGAAAGTATATAGTGGTTTTGATCATGATATATCAATTATACTTAGAACTTTAACAAGGCAGTTGTGAGGAGTGTATTCCATTACATCACTATCATATTTAGTTGCTTTAAATAATATATTTAAGAGTTTGATATTTGTATACTGACTTGGAGTTAAAAGTTATATAATCAGAGAAAAATTAAATGAAATGTTTTTGTTTGCCTGTATCTATCTTCTAAATTAACTTGAAGAGCAAAGTTGCCCAAGAGAATTCAACTTAAAATTGAAGTAAATTAAATTTAAATTACATTAAAGAGAAAAGGAAAATGTATAAACCTGAGGACTGGAAAGGTGAACTCCTAGGCAAGATCACTTCAATTAGTTGCTCAGTGCCAAATGGTAAGCCCTAAAAACATAAAATAACACTGTATCAACTGAACAAATTATATCTGAAGAAGAGCAAGGAGGAAGTAAAGGGAAGAAAGTGAAGAAATTTTGTAAGTAAAAATATCGTTAATAATTATAGCTATGTTACCTATCATTTACAGAGATATTAATTCATGAATTACAGTCATGGAAAGCATAAGAACATGAATATAATCTCAAATGCTGAGGGAGAAAAAACAGAGACCTTGGGAGTCGTAGGACTCAAAGAGGGGTCAACTATATGAAAGACCCTACAGTGGGGAGAGGGAAATTATTGAATCTACCTCCAGCACAAAGACAGGGCATTAAGTGAAGGATGGGGTTGCTATCCCACAGCCCAAACTCTGACTCATAATTCTTCCTGTCCACAAGAAATGTAGGGATGGAAATAAAGAAGAGCCTGAGGAAAAGAAGGTCCAGCGACAGGCCCAAAGTAGGTTTCAGCTGAAGGGGACGCCCTAAGACTATTACTGAAGCTCTGGAACGTGGAGGAAGCGAAGGAGGGGAGCAACCCAGTAGGAGGACTGGCAATCTCAATTATCATGGACCCCTGAGATCTCTTAGACTCTGATTTACCAACCAGACAGCATATACAAGCTGAGATAAGGCCTGCAACACATATACAGAAGAAGACTCCATGGTCTGTGTTCAGTCATCTAAGATGCATCCAACCCTCAAGAAAATGGAGGCCTCAGTCAGTTTAGAGGTCTGGTGTGGTAGATGGGGTAGGGACATCCTTGTGGAGACTAGGGGGATGCGGGTGGGCAGGGAGGAGGCATGGGTTGTGGAACCCTTGGGGAGCGAACTGGGAGGGGAATAAAATGTGGAGTGTAAAAATAAATACATACATATACACATACATTCATACGTACATACATACATACATATATACAGCAAAAAAAAATTACCAAAGGTACTGTTTAAGCAGAGTTCAGGTAATGAACCTTCTCATTTTGTTCTAGCTAAACTATAATCAATCTGTGCTTTTCATGGGAATAATTAAGTCATTAAAAAATGTTTATGGTTGAGGACTGGGAAGATGGCTCAATGGTCAAAAATGGACATCGTTTTTTGCAGAAGAGAAAAGTTCAGTCCCCGCCACTCAAGTCAGACATGGTTAATGACAACCTGAAAGTACAAAACCAGTACATCTGCCCCTTCATCTTGCTCCCTGTACATACATTCATATTTCCACATGCATAAACCCTATGAAGTTGATTTTAAAAATCAAATGTCATACCCTGTTTTCAAAAGAAAAAGGAAAGAAAAAGTTTACTGAATCAAGAACTGATATATGTTTATAGACTTTAAAAGCAAAAGTGAGATGTGAGCACAGCCCCACAGTTGGACAAAGACTTGCTTAGTGTGGATACAGGTGATCTCCTAAAAGGAGAACCCAAGGCTGCACTGCTTTCAGAACGGAAAAGACCTTATGAAAAAAAGGTCAGATTTTACTCTTTTCTGTTATATATGTAACTGCTACTCTTATGTTGTGTTAACTTTATCTCTGTTCAACCTTGTTGAGGTGACTTGGTTTAAAAACCAAACAGAAACATGAGCATGTACTATAGGTCCTAGAAACGTTCACTCAGCTCAGATAACAACACAGAAAATTGTGTAGCTCCTGCAAATAACTATTAGGTTAATGATGAACCTGTCACTGTTTGGAAGATTATGCTATTCAGTGCTGGGATATTCTATGACTGAATCTATGCTCCACTCCTGAAGCTCAATGCTGAACTGTATGCTAACAAGTATGTGAAAGTTGGGCTTTTTAAGTAAAAAATTATCCCACTCCCCAAATAATATTGAATGGTGTAGGGGGTATTACCTGTCTCAATGGTTTATGTTCTTAAATAAAATCACACACACACACACACACACACACACACACACACACACACACACACACACACACACACAGCCTTTATAATTTTATTATGCCTTAAGCAACTCAGTAGCTCGGCAACTACCTAACACTCGTGCTGTTAGAATCTACCTCCCACTGATAATTTTGAGTAAAGTACTTACTAGCTTCTATATTCCATCTTGGCTGCTCTTTAACTCCAATTTAGCCTTCTGGGCTACATTTTCTATGCCCAGAGCCCTCTTTTTGCTTCTGTGTCCCAGGAAGGCCCTTGTCTCTGTCCTGCATACTCCTATGGCATGGCCTCTCTCTCGGTTCCCCTGCTTCTTCATAGTCCAAAGCCAGGAAACCTAAAACACTACCTTTTTCTCATCTCTGCAACTATTGGCTGCTGCCATCTGTATTTATCAATCAGAATTAACTGGGAGTCGGTTCCCTAAAGCTACATGCAGACCCTCTTATGCAAATAGTTTTAGGGCACTCAATTAGCATTAGTATACAAGCAGCTGCATTTGTACAACATAGAAGTTAAGTAACTGTACTATCCACAGGCTATAGGTAGGTGTAAAGAGACACATGCCCTTCCGTTACTCATAAATAACACATTTGAATATTCAGTTCTATCTTTAGGTCAATTTTGAATTTAGAATAATACACTTGGCATCCATATTTTGTACGTTTCTACCATGTCTAGAGGTTGTGTTTGAAATGCCTGAAGTACTTAAATAGATTCTATCTCTGTCAGTTATGTTTCATTATTACCTTGTTTCCCAAAAAAGTATCAAAAAGGCAAATGTTTATAAAACATTCCCCATTGTGAACTGGGTACATATTAATACTTTCATTTAAATTAAAATTTGTGTATATAAAATAGATCTGTAGAAATTATATCTAATCCATCAAGGTAGTAATTTGTGGTGCAGTATGAGATGTGATACTGTTTAACATCAGATTGACTGAAAGCTTGTTTATGTTATCTAATTTGAAGTTAGGAAGCATATAGGAAAGAAAAATGTTTCAGTGGCATTTAAAGAATACACATTTCTAATAACATTATTAGCACTTTTTCAAGGTGAAATAAACGTGAATATTCTAACCTAACCTCAATAAAAAGCCACTATACTGTATAGCCTTGAGTTTGGCTGAATTCTCATCTGAAATGTTGGTATGTAGTATACATTTTGAGAGAAGATGTTTTCATCTGCTAGGCAAAATTAATAGTCAATTTTATATATAAAAATCTTTAGATAATTCTATCATATCATAATAATAATGTTACTATAAGACTCATTAAAATACGGCTCTGTAGATATGTTAATTGGGATTGGGCAAGACAATCACTTAGGCCTATAAACTATAATTCTGTTGTACTTGTATCTGTGAAATTAAATTACTGTATTAAAATATTATATAAATAAAATCTGACAAAACAATATGTTAATATAATAGAGAATTAATGCGCAAATTCAATAAATAAACATCAATGGTGATATTGTATTAATAGTCTGTGACTAAACAACAAATCTTATTTTCTTGTGATAAATTAAAGAAATCACAGGGAAGTCTTCAAATATTACTCTCAAATAAAAATGATAGTTTTATTTAGCAATTTTATGTTTTTTTAAACTTAACCACTAACATAAAGTTTAAGATAAAAATCCAGAATTATTACATAGTATGAAAATCATCCTTTATATAAATTTATTAACTAAGAGCATCAATAAGATATATAATTTTTTGTACTAATTTATTATTTCATTATATATAATTTTTAAATTACATCATTCTGTACATGCATTTAAAAGTCCTGAACAACCTTCTAATGATATGTAGTGCTCAATAACTTGTTGATTGCTTTATATTATGATGCAAAATATTATACTGAGAGATGGCATCTTGAGGCAGATAATTAAAGATTTAAGGAGATCTGGTATTGACTCACTGGCCCTCCGAATAACACTGGATGTGAGTAAACAAGTAACAGTCCAGCCCCTGTGTTGTTTGTCCAAACCTTTATTGTGTTTATGCTCTAGTCATTATGTCCTGCAGATAGCGTTCCAGGAAACCCGAGCCAAGCCTAACCAGATGTTTATCAGGTGCATAAGCTTCATCAACTCTGACAAACAATTACCTTAAAAGGACTGGAAAAGACCTGCTTTTGGAACAAAGAGGACCTGGCCTTCCTTCTGATTTAGTAACTCTGTCCCAGGAACTAACTGACCATAAAATCCCAGAATCATGAGGAAAATCCTGTGACTTTGGGAGTTCCCTCTTGTGATATCTCTGGCATTTCCCTTTGACGTCCCCTCCTTTCCAGGCTTGTGGTTTTTTCCCTTTAAATAGCCCCTCTCCTAGTCGCTTGGGGTCGACACCCCTGTCTCCTGCGAGGGATAAGTGTCGACCCAGAATTCCGAAAATAAATTTGTTTATTGCATCAAGATCGGTTCTGTTGTGTCTGGGGCCCGCGACTTCCCGATACTTGAGGGAGGGTCTCTCTCTACGGAGATCTTTCAGTACATAATATAATTGTGAATGGTATACAAATTAAACTATAGATTACAACATAAAACATAAGAGTATACTAGAAAATATTATAATTCAGTAGAGTCCAGCAGCGTACTAACAAATTTTATTATGATTAAATTAGAAAACCCACTGTAAAATAAACCAAGCAATATAGTAACAAACAAAAGCATCATAACATAAAAAGAATGACATTGAATCTGTCCTCAGGAAAAGCTTATTTCTAAAAAGACTGTCTTGCTTCAGTGTGGCCTTTTGTTTACTCTAATGCTGCGATTTTATTTTGTAACACCTAGAGAGATAATTACAAACCAGTTTAGTATTGTAAGATATTTATAATCCCTCAGTAATGTTTCCTAATCTCTTGCTTTTTCTATCCTCAGATAACTGCATCACAACTCAGCAGAATTTTTAATCACTTCCCCATAGTAAGAAAACAATCTGAACACACAGGCTAGTACTGCCTTCAGTGAACAACTTAGAAGCCTGGATGAGAGAATATAATCAGTGGCTATTTAGAATATGCTTTGGCCATCATTCTACAGGTCTTCTGTTACATCTTGTTTTAAATTTCAATTTTTACTCTTTGTAGATGAAAACTCAAAGGTCAGCATGATTACATAACGGGTGATTAATTTCCTTTGTAATTTAAAACTAAATTTTCAATTTGTGATTAATATTGAATGTTTCAAAAAGTATAAAATCATAAAAAATGTAAACAACTAGAAAACTATTAACCAAATTATGAACTAAGCTACAATATTAAAGAGAGTTCTCAAAAGAAGAAATATAAATGGTTAAAAAATACTTTAAGATATCTGTAACATGATTAGTGGTCAGGGAAAGGTAGATTAAAACTACTTCTAAATTCCTTTATAATATTACTTTTTTATATACTTTGTATATATACATATTTTTTGCTTCATGTAGAGATTAAAATATAATCTTTCCCTATGCCCATTTTCTGCTCAAATTCACTGCAAGGATAGTCTCTATCTTTTCTTGCTTGTTTTTTGATAATACACTAAATCCAATTAGTGTTTTATACAAGTATACATGTATATACATTTAGGACCTATATATGTATATATAGGATCATCCACTGATCATGTGGAATCTATGTGTAGAAAAAAATCCTCAATCACCATCTATTTATTGCCAAACTTGCCTCAGTGAGGCAGGGTACCTCCACATGTATGCTGAGATTTAGGCTAGTTAAATTTCAGGTTGTTTGCAGATAAACATACTAGAATATTACATGAGTGTAGTTCATGTGTCAAGTCCAGAAGTTTGCATTTCAAAACACTTCTTGCAGTCCTCCATTATCCACCTATTACAATCTTTCTATTCGTTCTCTATGACTTTCTTGGAGCATTGTAGAAGAGGTATGTTGAAGAGATGTTTTATTTAGGGCTGAGAATTCTGTTATTTTGAGATTTTAAGCAGGTATGCATCTTTTGATGAACTATGACCAGGATTACAGCACAGCATAAGGCATGAAATTTCTTCCTATGTGTAATGTTGGACCCTCCTGGGCTTCCTCAGTGTTTGCCCCCTGAGGAGCCTTACTGACTCACATGGAAACTTTTTTTTTTTGTTTTTGTTTTTTTTTTTTTTATTAACTTGAGTATTTCTTATATACATGTCGAGTGTTATTCCCTTTCCCGGTTTCTGGGCAAAAATCCCCCTCCCCACCCTCCCCTTCCTAATGGGTGTTCCCCTCCCAACCCTCCCCCCATTGCCGTCCTTCCCCCAACAGTCTAGTTCACTGGGGGTTCAGTCTTAGCAGGACCCAGGGCTTCTCCTTCCACTGGTGCTTTACTAAGATGTTCATTGCTACCTATGTGGTCAGAGTCCAGGGTCAGTCCATGTAGTCTTTAGGTAGTGGCTTAGTCCCTGGAAGCTCTGGTTGCTTGGCATTGTTGTACATATGGGGTCTCGAGCCCCTTCAACCTCTTCCAGTTCTTTCTCTGATTCCTTCAACGGGGGTTCTATTCTCAGTTCAGTGGTTTGCTGCTGGCATTCGCCTCTGTATTTGCTGTATTCTGGCTGGGTTTCTCAGGAGCGATCTACATCCGGCTCCTGTCGGTCTGCACTTCTTTGCGTCATCCATCTTGTCTAATTGGGTGGCTGTATATGTATGGGCCACATGTGGGGCAGGCTCTGAATGGGTGTTCCTTCAGTCTCTGTTTTAATCTTTGCCTCTCTCTTCCCTGCCAAGGGTATTCTTGTTCCCCTTTTAAAGAAGGCGTGAAACATTCACATTTTGATCAACCGTCTTGAGTTTCATTTGTTCTAGGCATCTAGGGTATTCAAGCATTTGGGCTAATAGCCACTTATCAATGAATGCATACCATGTATGTCTTTCTGTGATTGGGTTAGCTCACTCAGAATGATATTTTCCGTTCCAACCATTTCCCTAAGAATTTCATAAGGCCGTTGTTTTTGATAGCGGAGTAATATTCCATTGTGTAGATGTACCACATTTTCTGTATCCATTCCTCTGTTGAAGGGCATCTGGGTTCTTTCCAGCTTCTGGCTATTATTAATAAGGCTACGATGAACATAGTGGAGCACGTGTCTTTTGTATATGTTGGGTCATCTTTTGGGTATATGCCCAAGAGAGGTATAGCTGGATCCTCAGGCAATTCAATGTCCAATTTTCTGAGGAACCTCCAGACTGATTTCCAGAATGCTTGTACCAGTATGCAATCCCACCAACAATGGAGGAGTGTTCCTCGTTCTCCGCATCCTCGCCAGCATCTGCTGTCACCTGAGTTTTTGATCTTAGCCATTCTCACTGTGTGAGGTGAAATCTCAGGGTTGTTTTGATTTGCATTTCCCTTATGACTAAAGATGTTGAACATTTCTTTAGCTGTTTCTCAGCCATTCCGCATTCCTCAGCTGTGAATCGTTTGTTTAGCTCTGAACCCCATTTTTTAATAGGGTTATTTGTCTCTCTGCGGACTAACTTCTTGAGTTCTTTGTATATTTTGGATATAAGGCCGCTATCTGTTGTAGGATTGGTAAAGATCTTTTCCCAATCTGTTGGTTGCCGTTTTGTCCTAACCACAGTGTCCTTTGCCTTACATAAGCTTTGCAGTTTTATGAGATCCCATTTGTTGATTCTTGATCTTAGAGCATAAGCCATTGGTGTTTTGTTCAGGAATTTTTTTCCAGTGCCCATGTGTTCCAGATGCTTCCCTAGTTTTTCTTCTATTAGTTTGAGTGTGTCTGGTTTGATGTGGAGGTCCTTGATCCACTTAAGCTTTGTACAGGGTGATACGCATGGATCGATCTGCATACTTCGACATGTTGACCTCCAGTTGAACCAGTACCATTTGCTGAAAATGCTATCTTTTTTCCATTGGATGGTTTTGGCTCCTTTGTCAAAAATCAAGTGCCCATAGGTGAGTGGGTTCTTTCTGGGTCTTCAATTCTATTCCATTGGTCTATCTGTCTGTCTGTGTACAAATACCATGCAATTTTTATCACTATTGCTCTGTAATACTGTTTGAGTTCAGGGATAGTGATTCCCCCTGAAGTACTTTTATTGTTGAGGATAGTTTTAGCTATCCTGGGTTTTTTGTTATTCCAGATTAATTTGCAAATTGTTCTGTCTAACTCTTTGAAGAATTGGATTGGTATTTGGATGGGGATTGCATTGAATCTGTAGATTGCTTTTGGTAAAATGGCCATTTTTACTATATTGATCCTGCCAATCCACGAGCATGGGAGATCTTTCCATCTTCTGAGGTCTTCTTCAATTTCTTTCTTCAGTGTCTTGAAGTTCTTATTGTACAGATCTTTTACTTGCTTGGTTAAAGTCACACCGAGGTACTTTATATTATTTGGGTCTATTATGAAGGGTGTCGTTTCCCTAATTTCTTTCTCGGCTTGTTTCTCTTTTGTGTAGAGGAAGGCTACTGATTTATTTGAGTTAATTTTATACCCAGCCACTTTGCTGAAGTTGTTTATCAGCTTTAGTAGTTCTTTGGTGGAACTTTTGGGATCACTTAAATATACTATCATATCATCTGCAAATGGTGATATTTTGACTTCTTCTTTTCCGATCTGTATCCCTTTGATCTCCTTTTGTTGTCTGATTGGTCTGGCTAGAACTTCAAGAACTATATTGAATAAGTAGGGAGAGAGTGGGCAGCCTTGTCTAGTACCTGATTTTAGTGGGATTGTTTCAAGTTTCTCTCCATTTAGTTTAATGTTAGTGACTGGTTTGCTGTATATGGCTTTTACTATGTTTAGGTATGGGCCTTGAATTCCTATTCTTTCCAGGACTTTTGTCATGAAGGGGTGTTGAATTTTGTCAAATGCTTTCTCAGCATCTAATGAAATGATCATGTGGTTTTTTTCTTTCAGTTTGTTTATATAATGGATCACGTTAATGGCTTTCCCTATGTTAAACCATACCTGCATGCCTGGGATGAAGCCTACTTGATCATGGTGGATGATTGTTTTGATGTGCTCTTGGATTCGGTTTGACAGAATTTTATTGAGTATTTTTGCGTCGATATTCATAAGGGAAATTGGTCTGAAGTTCTCTTTCTTTGTTGGGTCTTTGTGTGGTTTAGGTATAAGAGTAATTGTGGCTTCATAGAAGGAATTCGGTAGTGCTCCATCTGTTTCAATTTTGTGGAATAGTTTGGATAAAATTGGTATGAAGTCTTCTATTAAGGTCTGGTAGAATTCTGCAGTAAACCCGTCTGGACCTGGGCACTTTTTGGTTGGGAGACCTTTAATGACTGCTTCTATTTCCTTAGGAGTTATGGAGTTGTTTAACTGGTTTATCTGTTCCTGATTTAACTTCGGCACCTGGTATCTGTCTAGGAAATTGTCCATTTCCTGCAGATTTTCAAGTTTTGTTGAATATAGGCTTTAATAGTAAGATCTGATGATTTTTTGAATTTTCTCTGAATCTGTAGTTATGTCTCCCTTTTTATTTCTGATTTTATTAATTTGGACACACTCTCTGTGTCCTCTCGTTAGTCTGGCTAAGGATTTATCTATTTTGTTTATTTTCTCAAAGAACCAACTTTTGGTTCTGTTGATTCTTTCTATGGTCCTTTTTGTTTCTACTTGGTTGATTTCAGCTCTGAGTTTGATTATTTCCTGCCTTCTACTCCTCCTGGGTGTATTTGCTTCTTTTTGTTCTATAGCTTTTAGGTGTGCTGTCAAGCTGCTGACATATGCTCTTTCCTGTTTCTTTCTGCAGGCACTCAGCGCTATGAGTTTTCCTCTTAGCACAGCTTTCATTGTGTCCCATAAGTTTGGGTATGTTGCACCTTCATTTTCATTAAATTCTAAAAAGTCTTTAATTTCTTTCTTCATTTCTTCCTTGACCAGGTTATCATTGAGTAGAGCATTGTTCAATTTCCACGTATATGTGGGCATTCTTCCCTTATTGTTATTGAAGACCAGTTTTAGGCCGTGGTGGTCCGATAGCACGCTTGGGATTATTTCTATCTTTCTGTACCTGTTGAGGCCCATTTTTTTGACCAATTATATGGTCAATTTTGGAGAAAGTACCATGAGGAGCTGAGAAGAAGGTATATCCTTTTGCTTTAGGCTAGAATGTTCTATAAATATCCGTTAAGTCCATTTGGCTCATGACTTCTCTTAGTCTGTCTACGTCTCTGTTTAATTTCTGTTTCCATGATCTGTCCATTGATGAGAATGGGGTGTTGAAATCTCCAACTATTATTGTATGAGGTGCAATGTGTGTTTTGAGCTTTAGTAAGGTTTCTTTTACGTATGTAGGTGCCCTTGTATTTGGGGCATAGATATTTGGGATTGAGAGTTCATCTTGGTGGATTTTTCTTTTGATGAATATGAAGTGTCCTTCCTTATCTTTTTTGATGACTTTTAGTTGGAAATTGATTTTATCTGATATTAGAATGGCAACTCCAGCTTGCTTCTTCCGACCATTTGTTTGGAAAGTTGTTTTCCAGCCTTTCACTCTGAGGTAGTGTCTGTCTTTGTCTCTGAGGTGTGTTTCCTGTAGGCAGCAGAATGCAGGGTCCTCGTTGCGTATCCAGTTTGTTAATCTATGTCTCTTTATTGGGGAATTGAGGCCATTGATGTTGAGAGATATTAAGGAATAGTGATTATTGCTTCCTGTCGTATTCATATTTGGATGTGAGTTTATGTTTGTGTGCCTTTCTTCTCTTTGCTTTGTTGCCAAGAGGATTAGTTTCTTGCTTCTTCTAGGGTATAGCTTGCCTCCTTATGTTGGGCTTTACCATTTATTACCCTTTGTAGTGCTGGATTTGTAGAAAGATATTGTGTAAATTTGTTTTTGTCATGGAATAAAATGGTTTCTCCATCTATGTTAATTGAGAGTTTTGCAGGATACAGTAACCTGCGCTGGCATTTGTGTTCTCTTAGGGTCTGTATGACATCTGTTCAGGATCTTCTGGCCTTCATAGTTTCTGGTGAAAAGTCTGGTGTGATTCCGATAGGTCTGCCTTTATATGTTACTTGACCTTTTTCCCTTACTGCTTTTAATATTCTTTCTTTATTTTGTACGTTTGGTGTTTTGACTATTATGTGACAGGAGGTGTTTCTTTTCTGGTCCAATCTATTTGGAGTTCTGTAGGCTTCTTGTATGCCTATGGGTATCTCTTTTTTTAGGTTAGGGAAGTTTTCTTCTATGATTTTGTTGAAGATATTTACTGGTCCTTTGAGCTGGGAGTCTTCACTCTCTTCTATACCTATTATCCTTAGGTTTGATCTTCTCATTGAGTCCTGGATTTCCTGTATGTTTTGGACCAGTAGCTTTTTCTGCTTTACATTGTCTGTGACAATTGAGTCATTGATTTCTATGGACTCTTCTGCTCCTGAGATTCTCTCTTCCATCTCCTGTATTCTGTTGGTTAAGCTTGTATCTACAGCTCCTTGTCTCTTCTTTTGGTTTTCTATATCCATGGTTGTTACCATGTGTTCTTTCTTGATTGCTTCTATTTCCATTTTTAATTCCTTCAACTGTTTGATTGTGTTTTCCTGGAATTCTTTCAGGGATTTTTGTGACTCCTCTCTATGGGCTTCTACTTGTTTATTTATGTTTTCCTGGAATTCTTTCAGGCATTTTTGTGATTCCTCTCTGTAGGCTTCTGCTTGTTCTCCAGGGGAGTTCTTCACGTCTTTCTTGAAGTCCTCCAGCATCCTGATCAAATATGATTTTGAAACTAGATCTTGCTTTTCTGGTGTTTTTGGATATTCCATGTTTGTTTTGGTGGGAGAATTGGGCTCCGATGATGCCCTGTAGTCTTGGTTTCTGTTGCTTGGTTTCCTGCGCTTGCCTCTCGCCATCAGATTATCTCTAGTGTTACTTTGTTCTGCTATTTCTGACAGTGGCTAGACTGCCCTATAAGCCTATGTGTCAGGAGTGCTGTAGATCTGTTTTCCTGTTTTCTTTCAACCTGTTATGGTGACAGAGTGTTCTGCTTTCGGGCGTGTAGTTTTCCCTCTCTATAGGTCTTTAGCTGTTCCTGTGGGCCTGTGTCTTGAGTTCACCAGGCAGGTCACTTGCAGCAGAAAAGTTGGTCTTACCTGTGGTCCCGAGGCTCAAGTTTGCTCACGGGGTACTGCCCAAGAGCTCTCCGTGGCAGCAGCAACCAGGAAGATCTGTGCCGCTGTTTCCGGGAGCTTCAGTGCAAAAGGGTTCCAGATGGCGTTTGGTGTTTTCCTCTGGCGTCCGAGATGTGTATGCAGAGTGCAGTCTCTTCTGGTTTCCCAGGCGTGTCTGCCTCTCTGAGGGTTTAGCTCTCTCTCCCATGGGATTTGGGTACAGAGAACTGTTTATCCGGTCTGTTTCCTTCAGGTTCCGGAGGTGTCTCAGACGCAGTGGTACTGCTGCTCCTGGGCTTTCCCCCACGGGAACCCAGAGGCCTTATACAGTTTCCTCTTGGGCCAGGGATGTGGGTAGGGGTGGGCAGTTTTGGTGGTCTCTTCCGCTCTGCAGCCTCAGGAGTGCCCACCTGACCAGGCGGTCGGGTCTCTCTCCCATGGTGTCTGGGAGCAGAGAGCTGCTGCAGGCCGGGATCCAAGGGAGTGGGACTCCCGGTAAACAAGGGAGGTGCCCGGTCTTAGAGTAATTTTGCCTCTGGGTGTCCTGAGATCACCAGGCAGGTCTCTTGCAGCAGAAAAGTTTGTCTTACCTGTGGTCCTGAGGCTCAAGTTTGCTTGCGGGGTGCTGCCCAAGAGCTCTCCATGGCAGCAGCAACCAGGAAGATCTGCGCCACCGTTTCTGGGAGCTTCAGTGCACCAGGGTTCCAGATGGCATTTGGTGTTTTCCTCTGGCGTCCGAGATGTATGTGCAGAGAGCAGTCTCTTCTGGTTTCCCAGGCTTGTCTGCCTCTCTGAAGGTTTAGCTCTCCCTCCCACAGGATTTGGGTGCAGAGAACAGTTTATCCGGTCTGTTTCCTTCAGGTTCCGGAGGTGTTTCAGACGCAGTGGTCCTGCCGATCCTGGGCCCTCCCCCACGGGAACCCAGAGGCCTTATACAGTTTCCTCTTGGGCCAGGGATGTGGGCAGGGGTGGGCAGTGTTGGTGCTCTCTTCCGCTCTGCACCTTAGGAGTGCCTACCTGACCAGGCGGTCGGGTCTCTCTCCCACCGAAACTTTTGTTTTTAAGAAAAGAACATCGTTGCCTTTGCTGTTTGGCCAATGGGTGATAGCACAGTTGAGTCAGTTCCTGTTTTTAACCTGAGAACCGTAAACTTGTTTTTGTCATTTCTGTGTTCCTGCTTTTATCCTGAAAAGGTAAACTTGTTTTTCCACTGTAGTTCAACGGGATTTTTCCACCCTGTTGACTTGGTGTATATATTCTGTGAAGCTCAGTAAAGGTTTTGCATTCTCATAACATGAATGACCCGAGTCTGTGTCTTCTGTTAAATCCCCCAGGCCTATGTCTGGTTCTCAGTATTGTCGTGGCACAGGTGCTGTCAGTGTAAGTCCTCAAATCCAACTATGATGCAGTCATTTACTCCATATCATTAGGGTCATTGTTGTACTAGTGGACATAGCTTACCTATAAGTGTTCTGTTGTAACATACATGAAAGAATGCCTGGGAAAAGTCATTGAGGTAGTTTATTTTCTGAGCAGCCTTCACAGTATTTTTGGCATTATGAAAGCTGGTTATTAAGGAGGACATATTCTGGTCAGGTTGAGATTTATTCCTTCATATTCTGTATTCCACAGCTATTGTGTCCTATTACAAGTGTGTTTTTAGTATGTAGTTAAGTAGAGTGCCATAAAACAATATCAGTTCCTTGTGTTGATTTGGAAACCTCTGTAGCCTCTTTGAACAAAAACTACTAGGAAGGTATCCAATGTGATTAACTGAAAAATTCAATCACTGCTTTCTTCTATCATTCATATTGTCCACCTATGCATGGTAATTCAGTTCAGACCTCATTTTAAATTTACACTCACTTAGAAATTTCCTTTCTAAATAGTGGATTTCCAAAGTTATTTTTAAATGTCCAATATTTGGTTAATCCACTTGATATTCCCAACTCTCCCTCATTTTTAACCCCCGGGCTCACTTAAGCCACAAAAGTGCAGTATTTTACCCTCTTCTGTCACAGTATACATTCTTTGATCTTCCTCCAATTACATATTTTAATCAGCTTATAAGATAGTCAGTTTCCCTGTCATTTTCACTAAACTCTTCTTTAGGATGATCAGTAGCCAATTCTCTTCCTATAGTCATATCCCTCCCTGTTTAAGTCTCCCTGCTCACAGTATTCCATCTTTTACTATGGTTTTTATCCACAATTGATTGTACCCATTACTGTATTTGCTGCCTACTCAATTCTAGAGCTATCACCCCTTACTGTATTTGCTTCATAGAGACTCTTTTCTAGAGCTAGCATGTGGGTATACTTTCTGGTTCTAACAAGTTATCTGCAAATTTCAATTGGACATTTTAATACAACAAATTTTTCCTAACACGTTCAAGTTTTGATGGAAATCTAGGTTGATTTTATTTCTCATCTTCTATTACTACAGCATCTATAGATATGGGTAATGGAGTATCTATATATGTTATATATATGCTATAAATGTTGCCTTTTCTATGTTCATAAAGAATGACAGAATATACTATATATTGAATGTAGATTCCTCTTGATAATATAAATGTTTTCTTCCAAAGAGCATGAGAAATATGTCCATCTTTTATACTTTTCTGTTTAATCACTTACTATCTCTAATTTCTAACTGTGAAATTTTTTAATTCTCTTAGTTATGTTACTTTTATTGTACCTACTGTGAATGGGATGGATTCACTACCATTGTTTTCAGTAAAGGAGTTTTGTAAATAGAAAAGCTACTGATTTCATTTATTAAAATTATATCCTATCACTTTGCTAAATATGTTTATTTATGGAGTTTGAAAGATCATTTATACAAAGTATGATATTTCTGTTTATCCCTCCTTCATTTATATCAACTTGATTTCATTCTCTTGTCCTATGGATCTTACTAATTCTAAGCAATATTGGAATATAAGATAAGCAAATCCACAAGATCTTAGATGCTTAGAGTTACTGACTCATATCTAGGGCTTTTGCACAAGCCCTTTCCATTTTTCAGTGCCAGAAGAAGGATTGATGGGCTGCAGAAAGCAATCCTTTAGACTGGATAATGTCTTTGTATTCATAATTTTTGACAAAAATACCAATCAAACAAAAACAAACTAAAACAGCAACAACAACAACAAAACCCTACATCATATGGAATACCCTACAGAATGCTTTAAAAATCCTACGCTATATCTAAAAAGTAAAATAAATAACAACAAAACTAAACACCCCAAAACAACCATCCAATTAAAGAAAACTAAAGAGAAAAATTATCAAAAGAAAAATAAAACTAAACATATAATTTAGAAATATTCTAATGTTTAACCTTTAAAAGCAAAATAAAACTAAGTTGAGATTCAATCTTATTTCCACTAGAATAAAAAAAATCATTGTATGGATATGGAAAACAGGAAACATTTATTCACTATTAATAGGAATGAAAACTGATTTAAAAAAAAACACTGTGGAAAGGAATGTGGAGATTCCTTAAAAAGGTAGAAATAGGTTAACCACATAATTCAGTCATAGAGCATTTGGGCGCATATCCAAAGGGTACATATATGAGCAGATATACTTGCTCATAAATATTTATTGATGCTTTATTCCTACTCTTCCAAAAATGGAAAGAGTTTAGATGTCTAATAAACAATGAATTGACTGTAAAATTGCAGAACACAAAACAGTGGAATATTGTTGAAATATAAAGGAAAATTCCATTGTAAAATTCAGAGCAAGTAAGTATTTTTGAAGCTTCAAATAATCATTGTATGTGTGATAACTAAGGCCTAGAAAGACAAACGCTAAATGCTTCCTCTATATGTAGATGTTAGATTTGAAACTTTGAATATGTGTCTTTAAACTGCATTAAACAACACAGATAATAATATTTGTCCAAGGAGGGGTCAATGTTTCTTCATGGGAGAATACTATGCATGGTTTGAATGTAGAAAGGAGAATAATGGAACAGTAAATATTAAATAAGTAGTACATAGAAGGGTAATATTGAATAAGGAGGAGGGGGAGGTAAATGAGAAACTTTGAAAATGCCATGTAGAAGCCTACTTATTCAGAAGCCTCATATGTAAATCTAGCATATATATATATATATATATATATATATATATATATATATATATTCTTGTGTGTGTGTGTGTGTGTGTGTGTGTGTGTGTGTGTGTGTGTGTATGAATGGTTTAAATGGAGTCACTCCCTAATTAGGTAAAACACATCTACTTAACATTAAAGGCTAACAAGCCAAAAGCTAAAAAAAATATATATGGTTTACTAGTGACTGAGGTTTTAGTCACTGTAATCCACAGACTCCCAAACTTTACAGGACCTTACCTTTAATCTTGATTGCCCTTTATAATTTGATGATAATATCCTATTATTGAAGATAGTACATAACTAAGTCAAAAGATATGGAAAATCAAGATGATACTCAGCCAGAGGTTTTATTGCTCATACGTAGTTTTCAAGCTATTGGACTATTCTATTTACAGTGCAGTCAGTGGAAGAATTTGAACAGTAACCTTACTCTATTGTGAAGGCCTGTGAATTGCAGGAATGACTTCTCTGTGAAGATATTTCCATGGGTACAAGAGTAGAAAAGATATTATGGCAGTAACCAACTGATTGGATATAAAGTCTGATCTTAAGTCAGAACTCATTTTCAACTATTCCAAAAATTCATGGATCATTAGGACATTGGCTCCAGGGAAAAAACAAATACTATTAATTTTCTAAATCGTCATAAACTGTCTCATAACTCCTTTCATTTGTACCAAAAATGCAGCATATGTAATATTTTATCAGAGAAGGTTCTTTATTTTTTGCTATTATTATTATTATTATTATTATTATTATTATTATTATATCATCTAATTATTCCCCAGTCCAGTCATCTTCCCCCACCATGTTTGTTGTTACTGATCCCATTCTTCCTGCCCTATCTCCAAGAGGATGTCTGCACCACCTCACCCTAACAGACCTTCCCATTCCCTGCCAACTCCAGTCAATTGAGTGTTATGTGTATCTTCTCTGACTGAGTCCATACTTGACAGCCCCTTGCTGTATATGTGTTGAGGGGGCTCATACCAGCTAGTCTATGCTGCCTCATTGGTGGTTCAGTGTCTGAGAGATCTTGGGCGTTCAGATAACTTGAGTCAGCTGGCCTTTCTTTGGAGTCGCCCTCCTCCTCAGATTCTTCTAGCTTTTGCCTAATTCAACCACAGGGTCCCTAGCTTTAGTCCATTTGTTGGGTATAAGTATCAGCAACTTTCACTTTGAGCTGCTTGTTGGGCCTCTCAGAAGACAGCCATGCTAGGCTCTTGTCTCTAAGCATACTATAGTATCAGTGTTAGGCAATCCATAGTATATGTAAATGTATATGTAAATAACATGGAGATGCACAACTGTCTGGTGTAGAGAATAAGAGACTGTTGAGTGGATAGTCTTTAAAGACACATTTTTATGAATACTTATGAAATTCTCAGGAATCATCATGAAAGAAGGTATAGAAAGATTGTCAGGGACAGAGGGAACATACTTCTGGAGTAAAGCAATCTGACAAAATATCAGGGTAACTGTAAACATGAACTTATAATTTAGTAACTGCATAAACAAGATCAAGCTAGACAAAAATCCCTGAATAAATGGGGAAAGGTTTATGAAGTCTTCCTACTAGCTGAGAAATTTAGCAGCAACAAATGGTTTCATGGGGTAGAAGGGTTTTATTCAGGAATGTGGCCTCTGAATGTCTAGCTGTGCTCCAGTAGGCAGTTTATACATATATAAATACTGATTGCAAGTTGGCTTTTTGGATATTGTTTTGTTTTGTTTTGTTTTCAGTTAGAACATATCAAATTAAGAGAAACTTGAGGGGGGTGTTGAGGTAAAGCAATGGAGGAGGAATTAGAAGGAAAGGGATGGCAGTGTGTTTAATCAAAACGTATGCATACATGAAATTCTCAAAAATAAATTTATTTAAAAGAGTTTTGAGAGCAATTATACTTTCCTTATTCAACTATACAAGCATAAAATAAACAATTTAATTAATACATTTAATAATGGAATTATATGTGGGGGAAAATAAAATAATATATAACTACTTATTTCTGTCATTTTATTGAATTTATGAAAATGGGGTTTCTGTGTCATACATTTACTCTAGGATATAATTTATTTTACATGTAACATTACCCTGTTGGAGCAAGACATACTTGTCTATAAAATTACCACAAAGGAAAAACTGCAGGTATGCAACAGAAGAATCGATTTGAGTCACAGTGAATTTGCAAAGAATCTATAATAATAAAATTAAGCTCCGGAACCCAGTAGCCTCAGGATAAACAATCTGTGAACATATTGGATGGATGCAGTTGTTTCAACACATGCTACTTTAAATGGATAAAGGAAACAAGGATATTTTCTGTGCATTTTAAACAACTCTTGACATTTAAGACTAATTATACAGGTTTTTCAAGTATTATCTTGAATTAAAACCATGTATCTAAAGTCCTTTCCATCAGTCCATCACACTTCAGAGCAGAGCAAACTCTTTTCAGCACTGAAAGTTCAATGCACATACTGGATTCCTTTATGTTCCGTAGCATTTAGACAATGAGTATACTGAACCATAAATTCTATTTAAAATAAGAAAAATAAAATAAAATAAAATAGGAACAAGAGCTGTAAAAAGAACAGCAGCACAGCAACATCAAAATTCCTGAGGTTTCTAAAAAACATTTTCTTTCTAATTTTGGTATTTTAATGAAGAGCTTTCACACAATTTTCATTGTAAAGAAGACAGAGAAGCAAGCATCCTCAAAGGAAAAAGAGGTAACCACTACTTGTCATATAAAATATGGGTTATAGGAGCAAGAAGCTTAATAGAATAAGACTCCACATACCTTTCTACAAAAATGAGAGGATGGTTTAGGTGAGGTGTGGATATACAATAGAACATTGACAAGAATTAGAACGTACACAACAATAAGTTTGATTCCAGAAATTCGGAGAAGAAAGATAGAAGCAAGGAGGAAATGGAGGGCAAGACACAGAAGGAAGAGGATACTGTATAGCTGAGTTCAGTACAAAATTCCCTTAGTATAGCTTTAAGTAATGTTTCTATTCATCCACTTCTCATGATGATAGTTATTGCAGACAGCTGACATTTTGAAGGGAAGAAAACTTCCTTCTTCTACACTCCATTATAAGGTGGAAAATGCAATATTTGCTTCTTGCTGATCTAAACAGAATAGGAGGATGAAGGGGGTGGGACAATTAAAAAGACAACAAAATTTTTCAGGAAGGAGACCCTGGCTATTTAAAAATATTGTGATGAACAAAATGATAAACTCAGTAGTCTTCCTCAGAAGAAGGATTTTACAAATTCTCCTTTCTTATCCACATACTTATCTAGAGAGAAAAAATGTTTCGTGATTTTATTTTTCTTAAATACATTGTTATCCCTACTGTTGGTCACATAGTAGATGGTAAGGATAATTTAAGACTGTGAACCTAATTTTAGCCTTAAGCCTAAAAAGCACACTATTTTTTAACATAAAAACATTATCTTCTGACTCCAAAAATCAGTGTAGGGAAAACTTATATGTTTCCTAATTGAATGACAATAAGAATATTATGTGGGGAGTATCAGATACCAAAATATTTTCAGCATGCAGCATATATGAATTTTCTGTTTGAACATTTGATAATTTGATCCCACATTCCTCTTGGTGTCACAAAGAGTAAAGATGCCATAACGGTTTAACCTAACGAATAACTTCTTTACACAAAAATTTAGTGATAGCAAATGTGTGCATTTTAGAAGACTTATCACATACCTTTAGAGAAAATAATATATCCCAGCAATATGCAAGAGGCCAAGAAGATTCTCTGAAATTGTGCACCTATGATAAAGTGATTTAAAATTTTGTTTTAAATACGATTTAAATTCTGATTTAAAGGTGAACCGAATTTAGAAATCAGCCTGGTTTAATAATCATGTTTCATCATACATCTAAGTAGACATATCAGCCTAATGTATACAACCAAATGAAGCTGGAACATCCCCAAATTCTATTTTAATACTTGTAAGAAATAATTAGATAATAAAGCTTGGATAATACAAAGATAGTTCAGTGGTTAGGAGCTCATAGTTTTATAATCTGAATTCATTTTCTACTGCACACTTTGGATGATTTTTAATTGCATGTAACTTCAATTCCAATGAATCCATTGCAATCTTCTGTTTTCTACAAGAGATTGCATATATAAAGGAATACACACATGTGGACATACACATATAAATAAATATATATTCTAAATGAACATTAAAATAATAGGTTGGTGTCTAATTATATAAAATGGCAGTCATTTTGAAAATTGGGCAGATTTGTGACAGAGCATAGATTTGAAAGACTATTCCTCACCTTCCATAAAATTTTCCTCAGATTATTTGAAGGTAAAAAGCATCATAGTTTAAAATCAAGCATAAACCAAAATATAGCATCACCACTTCAAGTATACACAGATGCAGTTAGAGAAAACCCCACCACGTTAGATACAACCAGTCAGTTGTGGGCAAAAAACAGAAAGCAGGAAGTGATAACCAAGAAACTGCTTTGAGATCTCTCCACTCTCACTGCTTCCCTTTTCTCCCTTCAAGACCAAATAAATGATCACTATGAGGATTAGATAGCTTTGTGGCTAAATCTCTGTATCATCAATGAATGGAAATAACTAAATTTGAACAAATAATATTGTTCTTATTGAGGGTTCAGAGATCTGTGGTGTCAGGATACATAAAATCACTATAGAAGGAGGTCGAAGGAATAAAAATTGGAAAGGAAAATGTCAAAATATCACTATTTGCAGATGATATGATAGTATATTTAAATGAATCTCAATATTCCACCAGAGAACTACTAAGCCTGATAATCAACTTCAGCAAAGTGGCTGGATATAAAATCAATTTAAATAAATCAGTAGTTTACTAAAAGGATAAACAGGCTGAGAAAGAAATTAGAGAAATGACACCCTTCACAATAGTAACAAATAATATGAAATTCCTTAGTGGGACTCTAACCAAGCAAATAAAAGATCTGTATGACAAGAATTTCAAATCTCTAAAGAAAGAAATTGAAGAAGATCTCCAAAGATGGAAGGATTTGCCATGCTAATGTCTTCACAGGATTAATATTTTAAAAATTGCCATTTTGTCAAAAGCAATCAACCAATTAAAGGCAATCCCCATCAAAACTCCAACTCAATTTTTCTTCATAGATTTAGAACAAGCAATTTGCATATTCATTTGGGATAACAAAAATTCCAGGATAGCAAAAACTATCCTCAACAATAAAATTACTTCTGAGGGAATCACCATCCCTGGCCTCAAGCAGTATTACAGAGCAATAGTGATAAAAAAAATAAAAATAAAACACTGTACAGAGACATGCAGCTAGATCAATGGAAAACAATTGAAGACCAAGAAATGAACCCACACACCTAGGGTCTCATGATCTTTGACAAAGGAGCTAAAATCTTCCAGTGGAAAACAGATAGCAATTTCAACATGTAGTGCTAGTCCAAGTGGAGGTCAGCATGTATAATAATGCAAATAGATCCATTCTTATCCCACAGTAAAAACTTCAAGTCCAAGTGGATCAAGGTCCTTTACATAAAACCAGATACACTGAAAATAGTAGAAGAAAAATGGGGAAGGGCCTCAAACACATGGGCACTGGGGAAATTTCCTGAATACAATACCAGTGGTTTATGTGCTAAGATAAAGAATCAACACATGGGACCTCATAAAATTGTAAAGTATCTAGAATGCAAAGGACACTGTCAGTAAATCAAATGACAATCAAAAGGTTGGGAAAAGATCTTTACTAATACTACATCTGATAGAGGGCTAATATCAAATATATATATATTTAAGATATATATATATATATCTTAAGATGTTAGACTCCACAGAGAATCAAAAAACCCTATTTAAAACTGGGGTATAGAGCTAAAAAGGAATTCTCAGCTTAGGAATATCAAATGACTGAGAAGTACCTAAAGAAATGTTCAACATTCTTAGTCATCAGGGAAATGCAAATCAAAACAACCCTGAGATTCCACTTCACACCAGTCAGAATGGCTAAGATCAAAATCTCAGTTGATAATAGATGCTGGCAAAGATGTGCAGAAAGAGGAACACTCCTCCAGTGTTGATGGAATTACAAGCTTGTAAAACCACTCTGTAAATCTTCTGAAGGACATAATACTACCTGAGGACCCAGCTATTTCACTCCAAGGAATATACCTAAAAGATGTTCCAACATATAATAAGGACATATGTTCAAATATGTAAACAGTGACCGTATTTATAAACCAGAAGCTGGAAAGAATCCAGATGTCCTTCAAAAGAGGAATGGAGAGAGAAAATGTTGCATATTTACACAATAGAGTATTACTCTATCATTAAAAACAACTACTTCATGAAATTCTTTGGCAAATGGATGGAATTAGAAAATATCTTGCTGAGTGAGGTTGCCTCATCACAGAAAAGCACACATGGTATGCACTCACTGATAAGTGGATATTAGCTCTAAAGCTCAGATTACTCAAGATACTATCCACAGACCACATAAAGCTCAAGAAGAAGGACAACCTAAGTCCACATGCTTCAGTCCTTCTAAAAAGGATGAACAAAAGTATTCATGGGAAGAGATATTGAGAAAAAGTTTGGAGCAGAGACTGAAGGAATGGTCTTTCAGTGCCTGCTCCACCTGGGGATCCAGCCCATATACATATAGCCACCAAACCCAGACAATATTGTTGATACCAAGAAATGCATGCTGACAGGAGCCTGATATAGTTGTCTCCTGAGAAGCTCTGCCAGAACATGAGAAATAAAAAGGCAACCTTTAAAATGAGAATGGGGTCCCCATTGAAGGAGTAAGACCTAGGTTTGAAGGAGCTTAAGGGCCTTGCAACCCCATAAGAACAATACCAACCAACCATATCTCCTAGGGACTAAACCACTATCCAAATAATATGCATGGACATAACCCTGGCTCCACCTGTATATGTAGAGGATGGCCTTGTTGGGAACCAAATGGAGAAGAAACCCTTGGTTCTGACAAGGCTGGACTCCAAAGTATAAGGAAATGTTAGTGAGACAGCGTGTATGGGTTGTTGATTTGGGTGGGAAAAGATGGGTTGTTGATTTGGGTGGGAAAAGGGGTTAACATTCGAAATATAATTACAAAATATTCAATTAAAATATAAAATTCATTATTTTGATCTTTATTTAAAGATATTTGTATATGGTAAGAGTTTATTCTTATTATAATATGTTTGCAAAATCAGTATTTCAATTTGGCACCAATATGACTGTAGAGATTAATTCTTTCTTAAGTTTTGGACAGAAAGTATATCAAGAGAATTTCTAGTTGCCCCATATGGGAACTACTAACAAGGTCTCTCTTAAAGAATCTGAATTAAGATGGAACACTTAATAACCGTGAGACATTTGAGAAGGGTTAAATTTGTAATTTTAAATGCAGTACTACACTATGAGGAAGTATTTTTATAAATATTTACAAAGGGGTGAAAAATAATCAACAAGTGCATATGGCTAACTGTGACTTGCGGTAACATTAGTTTCACCATTAAAGATGTACTAAATCGTTGTTTCTTTTCTTTATTTCCTTCTTTCTTTCTTTCTTTCTTTTTTCTTTTTTGGTTTTTTGTTTCAGATAAATTTTATTCCTTGCACCATGTTATAGCACAACATGCATCTATGAGAGATGTCAGCATAAACAGAAGTATCAATAAATCAAATATTAACCCTGTTCAACTTCAGGCTATACATGGAACATTTCCTCAAGGAGGTTCCAGAGAGTCTCTACTTTGGACATGTTTCCTTTCAACTGGTCATTTGCATTAGTTATAGAAAATCTTCATTTGTAACAGAAGTATACAAAACATATAAAAAGGGTTGGGGATTTAGCTCAGTGGTAGAGCGCTTGCCTAGCAAACGCAAGGTCCTGGGTTTGGTCCCCAGCTCTGAAAAATAGAAAAAAGAAAAAAACAAACATATAAAAAACTATCAATCAGGTCAACTATGCAGACTGACATAGTCAAATACCATGTTCCCACGTAATGTCTAAGTTGAGACACCACAGCATATCTACTAGTCAATAGTTCACGTAAGCCATTTTAGGAAAGCTATTGGTTTTAGATGTAAGTTCTCTGAGATCTGTATCTGAGTGCTTTCTTTCTTCTGGGAAAAGAACCAAAATTTAATAGTTATGCAGAAGTACACATAGGACGAATTTCTTTCTTTCCTTTCCTTTCCTTTCCTTTCCTTTCCTTTCCTTTCCTCTCCCTTTCTTTCTTTCTTTCTTTCTTTCTTTCTTTCTTTCTTTCTTTCTTTCTTCCTTCTTTCCTTCTTTGTCCCTTTCTTCCTTTCTTTCCTTCCTTTAAGACAGTCTTGCTACGTAACACTGGCTGGTCTTAAACAATCCTCTTGATTCAGCCTCATTAGTGATGGGATTTTAGCATGGGTTCACCTCCATGTTAGTCAAAGCTTAACACTGCTTGTGGATTTCCTGAAACCTGCATCTAATGGCTAGCATCCACAGCAATGTTGTCGGGAACTTTGAGGACAAAGGAGGCCATTCTTTGGTTGAGATGAGTTTGTTTTAGTGGACTAGGGACCTAAAATCTCAATGACCACCTGTTACTCTGAGGCACTGGTGCCTACGTTGTCTCCTGATGGCATGGGAGACTAGTAAGGACCGCAGTAGAACAAGAAATGCTTTGTTATAGAAAAGCAGCTCCTATAAAGAGCAGTAGGGTACTCCAAAGTGAGGTTACCTTTGACTATGACTGAAACCTGCATAAATGAGGGATCATGGATTGCCTGCCTGGAGTGAATAGGTCTGAGGACTCTGCATGGGGCAATGAGGTGGGAGGTTGTGGCTCAGCCACTTAGTAGCATGAAGTAAAAATGCCAGAAGCAGGAGGCCCTTCACAGAGTCATCAAAGAACATACTGCTACCTGTGTGTAATGGCTTTCCTTCTCCAGGGATCTCTTAGCCACATCTGTCTAACCGAAGGACTTACTCCTTTCTATCTTTGATACAGGAGTAAGTCTAAGTGCATTCTTCTCACACTGTCACTTCCTGCCAAATACATTCCTTCAGACAGATCTTCAGAGTGACAGGAGTCAACTCCAGCTCAGACTCTCAACTGGTCAGGACATACAGGACTCCTTGCTGTGAGTAGCCTGGTGCCTACTGCGCTTAGAACTGCTAATAAAAGCTTTGCCACATTGACCATATTTGTAGGACGTTTCCCAGTGTGGGTTCGCTGGTTGGATGATAAGGCAGGCACTTAGGGTGAAGGTCTTCCCACACTGATTACACTCATAGAGCTTCTCTCTGTTGTGAGATCTCTGTTGCTGAATAAAGCAGGAGTTCTGTCTGAATGTCTTCCCACACTAGCTGCACTTGTAGGTATTTTCCCCACTGTGTGTCCTCTGGTGAATGACTAGAACCTAGCTCTGTCTGAAGGATTTCCCACACTACTTGCACTGATATGACTTCGCTCCAATGTGAGTTTTTGATATGCAGTGTATTTGTAGCTCTGGCAGAATGACTTCCCACACTGGTTGCATACATAAGGCTGCATACATCAGTGAGTTCTTTGATAACCACAAGAACTTATCTCTGCATAAAAGACTTTCCACAAAGATTGTACCTGTATGGTATCTATCCAGTATTAATCCTCTGAGAAACAACCTGTGAGCTCCGGGTGAAGAATTTCCCACACGGGTTGAATTTGTAAGGCTTTCCCACATATGGGTTCTTTGGAGTGTAAGAAGATGCCAGCTCCAGCTGGAGGCCTTGCCACAGTACTTACATTTAAAGTGTTTCTCCTTAGCGTAGTTTCTCAGGTTTTAGGGAAGAGATGGATTTAGGATGGCTTTACTACATTTGTACTGGCCCTCTTTAAAAAGAAGCTTCTCCTGTTCATTGTGGGATATGTTATGGTTCAAAACTAGCCCATGAGAGAGAGTCCCAATCTCACTCTCCCTGCCTCCAGCTCACTGCTCCCAAACCCCATGGGAAAGAGAGCTCACCACCCAGAGAAGTGGGCACTCCTGGGACTGCAAAGCAGAAGAGACCTCCAACACTGCCCACGCCTGCCCACATCCCTGGCCCAAGAGGAAACTGTATACAGCCTCTGGGTTCCCGTAGGTAAGGGCTCAGGAGCAACAAGTCCCCTGCATCTGAGACACAGCCAGAACCTGAAAGGACCGATTGGATAAACAGTTCTCTGCACACAAATCCCATGGGAGGGAAAGCTAAACCTTCAGAGAGGCAGACACGCCTGGGAAACCAGAAGAGACTACACTCTGCCCACATCTCTGCCTCCAGAGGAAAACACCAAATGCCATCTGGGACTCTGGTGCACGGGGGCTCCCGGAAAGGGCGGAACAGGACCTCCTGGATGCTACCCCGGCGGAGAGCTCATAAGCAACACCCCATGAGCAAACTTGAGCCTCGGGACCACAGGTAAGACCAACTTTTCTGCTGCAAGTGTCCTGGCTGGTGAACTCAAGACACAGGCCCACAGGAGCAGCTGAAGACCTGTAGATAGGAAAAACTACACATCCGAAAGCAGAACACTCTGTCCCCATAACTGGCTGAAAGAAAACAGGAAAACAGGTCGACAGCACTCCTGACACACAGGCTTATAGGACAGTCTAGCCACTGTCAGAAATAGCAGAACAAAGTAACACTAGAGATAATCTGATGGCGAGAGGCAAGCACAGGAACCCAAGCAACAGAAACCAAGACTACATGGCATCATTGGAGCCCAATTCTCCCACCAAAGCAAACACAGAATATCCAAACACACCAGAAAAGCAATATCTAGATTCAAAATCATATTTGATCATGATGCTGGAGGACTTCAAGAAAGACGCGAAGAACTCCCTTAGAGAACAAGTATAAGCCTACAGAGAGGAATCACAAAAATCCCTAAAAGAATTCCAGGAAAACATAAATAAACAAGTAGAAGCCCATAGAGAGGAGTCACAAAAATCCCTGAAAGAATTCCAGGAAAACACAATCAAACAGTTGAAGGAATTAAAAATGGAAATAGAAGCAATCAAGAAAGAACACATGGAAACAACTCTGGATATAGAAAACCAAAAGAAGAGACAAGGAGCTGTGGATACAAGCTTCACCAACAGAATACAAGAGATGGAAGAGAGAATCTCTGATGCAGAAGATTCAATAGAAATCATCGACTCAACTGTCAAAGGTAATGTAAAGCAGAAAAAACTACTGGTCCAAAACATACAGGACATCCAGGACTGAATGAGAAGATCAAACCTAAGGATAATAGGTATAGAAGAGAGTGAAGACTCCCAGCTCAAAATACCAGTAAATATCTTAAACAAAATCATAGAAGAAAACTTCCCTAACCGAAAGAAAGAGATACTCAGAAGCATACAAGAAGCCTACAGAACCCCAAATAGATTGGACCAGAAAATAAACACCTCCCGTCACATAATAGTCAAAACACCAAATGCACAAAAGAAAGAAAGAATATTAAAAGCAGTAAGGGAAAAAGTCAAGTAGCATAAAAGGGCAAACCTATCAGGATCACACCAGACTTTTCGCCAGAGACTATGAAAGCCACAAGATCATATACAGATGTCATACAAACCATAATAGAACACAAATGCCAGTCCAGGTTACTGTACCCTGCAAAACTCTCAATTAACATAGATGGAGAAACCAAGATATTGCATGACAAAACCAAATTTACACAATATCTTTCTACAAATCCAGCACTACAAAGGATAATAAATAGTAAAGCGAAACATAAGGAGGCAACCCACACCCTAGAAAAAGCAAGAAACTACTTGTCATGGAAAAAAAACAAAGAGAAGAAAAGAACACAGACATAACCTCACATCCAAATATGAATATAACAGGAAGCAATAATCACAATTCCTTAATATCTCTCAGCATCAATGGTCTCAACTCCCCAATAAAAAGACATAGATTAACAAACTGGATATTCAATGAGGACCGTGCATTCTGCTGCCAACAAGAAACACACCTCAGAGACAAAGAAAGACTGGAAAACAACTTTCTAAGCAAATGGTCAGGAGAAGCAAGCTGGAGTAGCCATTCTAATATCAACTAAAATCAATTTTCAACTAAAAGTCATCAAAAAAGATAAGGAAGGACACTTCATATTCATCAAAGGAAAAATCCAAAAGATGAACTCTCAATCCTAAATATCTATGCTCCAAATACAAGGGCACCTACATACGTAAAAGAAACCTTACTAAAGCTCAAAACACACATTGCACCTCACACAATAATAGTAGGAGAATTCAACACCCCACTCTCATCAATTGACAGATCATAGAAACAGAAATAAAACAGAGACGTAGACAGACTAAGAGAAGTCATGAACCAAATGGACTTAACAGATATTGATAGAACATTCTATCCTAAAGCAAAAGGATATAACTTCTTCTCAGTCCCCCATGGTATGTCTCCAAAATTGACCATATGATTGGTCGAAAAACGGGCCTCAACAGGTACAGAAAGATAGAAATAATCCTGTGCGTGCTATCAGACCACCACAGCCTAAGACTGGTCTTCCATCACAATAAGTGAAGAACACCCACATATACATGGAAGTTGAACAATGCTCTACTCAACGATAACCTGGTCAAGGAAGAAATAAAGAAAGAAATTAAAGACCTCTTAGAATTTAATGAAAATGAAGGTACAACATACCCAAACTTGAAGGACACAATGAAAGCTGTGCTAAGAGGAAAACTCATAGCTCTGAGTGCCTGCAGAAAGAAACAGGAGAGAGCATATGTCACCAGCTTGACAGCACATCTAAAAGCTCTAGAACAAAAAGATGCAAATATACCCAGGAAGAGTAGAGGGCAGGAAATAATCAAACTCAGAGCTGAAATCAGCCAAGTAGAAACAAAAAGGACCATAGAAAGAGTAAAAAGAACCAAAAATTGGTTGTTTGAGAAAATCAACAAGATAGATAAATCCTTAGCCAGACTAACGAAAGGACACATAGAGTATGTCCAAATTAACAAAATCAGAAATGAAAAGGGAGACATAACTACAGATTCAGAGGAAATTCAAAAAATCATCAGATCTTACTACAAAAGCCTATATTCAAAAAAACTTGAAAATCTTCCGGAAATGGACAATTTCCTACACAGATATCAGGTAACAGGTAACGAAGTTAAATCAGGGACAGACATACCAGTTAAACAGCCCCATAACTCCTAAGGAAATAGAAGAAGTCATTAAAGGTCTCCCAAACAAAAAGAGACCAGGTCCAGACGGGTTTAGTGTAGAATTCTATCAGACCTTCATAGAAGACCTCATACCAATATTATCCAAACTATTCCACAAAATTGAAACAGATGGAGCATTACCGAATTCCTTCTATGAAGCCACAATTACTCTTATACCTAAACCACACAAAGACCCAACAAAGAAAGAGAACTTCAGACCAATTTCCCTTATGAATATCGACGCAAAAATACTCAATAAAATTCTGGCAAACTGAATCCAAGAGAACATCAAAACAATCATCCACCATGATCAAGTAGGCTACATCCCAGGCATGCTGGGATGGTTTATATATGGAAAACCATCAATGTGATCCATTATATAAACAAATTGAAAGAACAAAACCACATGATCATTTCATTAGATGCTGAGAAACATTTGACAAAATTCAACACCCCTTCATGATAAAATCCTGGAAAGAAAAGTAATTCAAGGCCCATACTTAAACATAGTAAAAGCTATATACAGTAAACCAGTTGCTAACATTAAACTAAATGAAGTGAAACTTGAAGCAATCCCACTAAAATCAGGGACTAGAAAAGGCTGCCCACTCTCTCCCTACTTATTCAATATAGTTCTTGAAGTTCTAGCCAGAGCAATCAGACAACAAAAGGAGATCAAGAGGATACAGATCGGAAAAAAAGAGGTCAAAATATCCCTATTTGCAGATGACATGATAGTATATTTAAGTGATCCCAAAAGTTCCACAAGAGAACTACTAAAGCTGATAAACAACTTCAGCAAAGTGGCTGGGTATAAAATTAACTCAAATAAATCAGTTGCCTTCCTCTATACAAAAGAGAAACAAGCCCAGAAAGAAATTAGGGAAACGACACCCTTCATAATAGACCCAAATAATATAAAGTACCTCGGTGTGACTTTAACCAAGCAAGTAAAAGATCTGTACAATAAGAACTTCAAGACACTGAGGAAAGAAATTGAAGAAGACCTCAGAAGATGGAAAGATCTCCCATGCTCATGGATTTGCAGGATTAACATAGTAAAAATGGCCATTTTACCAAAAGCAATCTACAGATTCAATGCAATCCCCATCAAAATACCAATCCAATTCTTCAAAGAGTTAGACGGCACAATTTGCAAATTCATCTGGAATAACAAAAAACCCGGGATAGCTAAAGCTATCCTCAACAATAAAAGGACTTCAGGGGGAATCACTATCCCTGAACTCAAGCAGTATTACAGAGCAATAGTGATAAAAACTGCATGGTATTGGTACAGAGACAGACAGATAGACCAATGGAATAGAATTGAAGACCCAGAAATGAACCCACACACCTATGGTCACTTGATTTTTGACAAAGGAGCCAAAACCATCCAATGGAAAAAAGATAGCATTTTCAGCAAATGGTGCTGGTTCAACTGTAGGGCAACATGTAGAAGAATGCAGATCGATCCATGCTTATCACCCTGTACAAAGCTTAAGTCCAAGTGGATCAAGGACCTCCACATCAAACCAGACACACTCAAACTAATAGAAGAAAAACTAGGGAAGCATCTGGAACACATGGGCACTGGAAAAAATTTCCTGAACAAAACACCAATGGCTTATGCTCTAAGATCAAGAATCGACAAATGGGATCTCATAAAACTGCCAAGCTTCTGTAAGGCAAAGGACACTGTGGTTAGGAAAAACGGCAACCAACAGATTGGGAAAAGATCTTTACCAATCTTACAACAGATAGAGGCCTTATATCCAAAATATACAAAGAACTCAAGAAGTTAGACTGCAGGGAAACAAATAACCCTATTAAAAATGGGGTTCAGAGCTAAACAAAGAATTCACAGCTGAGGAATGCCGAATGGCTGAGAAACACCTAAAGAAATGTTCAACATCTTTAGTGGTAAGGGAAATGCAAATCAAAATAACCCTGAGATTTCACCTCACACCAGTGAGAATGGCTAAGATCAAAAACTCAGGTGACAGCAGATGCTGGCGAGGATGTGGAGAAAGAGGAACACTCCTCCATTGTTGGTGGGATTGCAGATGCGTAAAACCATTCTGGAAATCAGTCTGGAGGTTCCTTAGAAAATTGGACATTGAACTGCCTGAGGATCCAGCTATACCTCTCTTGGGCATATACCCAAAAGATGCCTCAACATATAAAAGAGACACGTGCTCCACTATGTTCATCGCAGCCTTATTTATAATAGCCAGAAAATGGAAAGAACCCAGATGCCCTTCAACAGAGGAATGGATACAGAAAATGTGGTACATCTACACAATGGAATATTACTCAGCTATCAAAAACAACGAGTTTATGAAATTCGTAGGCAAATGGTTTGAACTGGAAAATATCATCCTGAGTGAGCTAACCCAATCACAGAAAGACATACATGGTATGCACTCATTGATAAGTTGCTATTAGCCCAAATGCTTGAATTACCCGAGATCCCTAGAACAAACGAAACTCAAGATGGATGATCAAAACGTGAATGCTTCACTCCTTCTTTAAATGAGGAAAAAGAATACCCTTGGCAGGGAAGGGAGAGGCAAAGATTAAAACAGAGACTGAAGGAACACCCATTCAGAGCCTGCCCCACAGGTGGCCCATACATATACAGCCACCCAATTGGACAAGATGGATGAAGCAAAGAAGTGCAGACCAACAGGAGCCGGATGTAGATCGCTCCTGAGAGACACAGCCAGAATACAGCAAATACAGAGGCGAATACCAGCAGCAAACCACTGAACTGAGAATAGGTCCCCCGTTGAAGGAATCAGAGAAAGAACTGGAAGAGCTTGAAGGGGCTCGAGACCCCAAAAGTACAACAATGTCAAGCAACCAGAGCTTCCAGGGACTAAGCCACTACCTAAATACTATACATTGACTGACCCTGGACTCTGACCCCATAGGTAGCAATGAATATCCTAGTAAGAGCACCAGTGGAAGGGGAAGCCCTGGGTCCTGCTAAGACTGAACCCCCAGTGAACTAGACTATGGGGGGAGGGCGGCAATGGTGGGAGGGTTGGGAGGGGGACACCCATAAAGAAGGGGAGGGGGGAGGGGGATGTTTGCCCGGAAACCGGGAAAGGGAATAACACTTGAAATGTATATAAGAAATACTCAAGTTAATAAAAAAAAAAAAAAGAAAGAAAGAAATACTCAAGTTAATAATAAAAAAGAAAAAGAAAAAAAAAAGTAGCCCAGGCCCTTTAAAGTCAAAGGTTTTACCTTCCAGATGAACTTTTTCATTTAGATTTAGGGGCACATCTCGGCCTAAAAGTTGAGCATTACAGTTAATTTCATAGTTTTTATCTCTATTTGGGGTTTTTAATACACTGATTAGGATGAATGCTCTGAGGAACTTTCCCAGATTTGTCATCTTCAATTGATGACATTGTATATGAAAATGGTTTCTGAGGGGTATTGTGGGGAATGAAGGCCAGCTGGTACTCAGGCAAATCTTGTCAAGGTCATGACCCCTGTAGACAGTCTCAGGAAGATCAGCACTATCCTGGGTAAAGACCAACTACTCTCGTTTGTCCTGTTCTTTTTCCAACTGCTCTTCACACGAAGACAACCAACCCCTCTAGCTTCAATCCATGGGACCATTTTTCATCAAAGACTGTTGGCTTTGAGGTTGCTTCTTCTGTTCCATGTATAGCTGGATAGTCCTATGGGTCCGTGTGTCCTTCCAGGATCACCGTTCTCTCTGGAGTTCTCTGGGTATTGCTCCACATGTTCAGTCCATCCTTTGTAAGGTCCACAGTCACAATCTTGAAGTCTGTGCTTTCCTGAGGCACAATGTCCAGTGACCCAGCTTCTTCTCCCTCCACTTCAATGACCTTCTTTTTGGGTAGAACAAAGTTCTCCACACAGGTATGCAGGGACTCCAGGAACTCATCATCTTGCTGCTCCATGGCCTCCTCTAGGTGAAGCGTGGTGCCAAGCTGGAGGTCCAAGAGCCCGTGGTGTGGGCTGAGGTTGATCTGAGCTGCTCACATCTCAGTGTCAGAACAAAATTGGGTTTCTCACTTCCTGCCTCGATACTGAAACACATCTGACATGACTCCTGTGCCCGGGTCTGGTCTCCACCTCCAGTTAACATCGTTCAGGTAGCTTAGTGTCGACTGAGCCCAGCCACAAAGCCGGGCCATAGAAGGTGCTGCCTACACACACATACACACACGCACACACACACACACACACACACACACACACACACACACACAAGTGGCTCAAAATCATCATCTTTTCTAGTGAGTAATAGTAACTATCTTAAGTATCTCCTTATCTGTCACAACAACAGGAGTAATTGATGGTACCAAACAGAACTGCTACTCTTGACTTTTTCTTATTCATCTTCCAGGTCAGAATAGAACAAAGCATTAAATGTAGAGGGCTTTATAGTTTCAGAACTCTAGAAAATTCAGGAAAAATCCTGTACTCTGAATTCATTGGTATTTACATGTTCAATTCTTTTCAGAATCATGGACATGTGGCCAAGTGTGGGAACTTCTTTGGTACATAGCTCAATATTTTAAATATCCCAGATGATAACAGGGATGATTCTTTTTGTCATTCTTGCTTGACACCGAATACCTATGATCTTAAGAGCAACTTGTAACTTCAGGGAACAAAGGCTGCCGTTCAGCACTGTGTCCCTTACTGCAGTTGTATTCTTTCTCAATAAGACATTTTAGACATACCTCGACGTTGTGCAAATTATTTAATACATTTCTAAATGACTTGTCAAGGATTTCTCCCATAAAGTATTATAGGAAGTTATTTCCTTACAATTCAAACCATGTGTTTTTCTCAGAAACAGATGGTAGATTCAGAAATGAGGAGGGATCCAAACCCTCCAATGCTCAGGAAACACCTAAACTTAAAGGATCTACAAAGCCCCACTTGAGCAATATATCAGCAGTGACAATTGCTAGGGAGATGAGATTCTTTACAAGCCTTGTTTCCTTCCAGAACACAGAGATGAAGCTTTTGTGAGTCATCAGCAATATTGGGTTGGCTCTTCAGCAATAATCTGCCTTGTCTTCGTCATTCCTGCTTCTTTAAGTAGTCCTAACTCTGGTTCAGTAGGTTAGATTTGAGTTAGAGAAAAGACTGAAGCATATGAAGGGTTTGCAACACTACAGAAAGAACAACAATATCAACCAATCAGACCCAACCAGAGCTCCCAGGCATTAAACCCCCAACCAGTTAGTAAACATGTAGCAGAAGATGACATTATCCAGCATAAATAGGAGGAAAAGCCTTTAGTCCTCTAAAGGCTCATTTCCCCAATATAGGGGAATGCCAGGATGTTGAGGAGGAAGTGAGTGGGTAGAAGTGGGAGCATCCTTATATAAGCAGGGGGAGGGGGGAAGGGGTATGGGTGAAGGCAGAAAGGGGATAACATTTTAAATGTAAATACATAACAAAATCCAGGAAAAATAAAATTTAAAAAAAGTAACCCTAGCTAACTCTGGTTCAGTAGATTAAACTTGAGTGCAACCATTGATTAGCTTTCAATCCCTGTGTGACGTAAATAGGTATTTGTTCATTTCACACCACCACTACTACCTGCCAGACATCCAGAAAAAGTCATATAAAAGGAAGCCATTTGAATTTGTAGGTTGTTGGAACACATTGAAGTACATACTAAGTCAGTTAATGAAAATTTGCTTTAGGAAGTAACTCAAAAGTAAACAATCCCTGTATAATACCAAAAAGTAAGAATAATTCCCAAAAAAATTAATGTAGTAGCGAGCTAAATATAAAATGAAGTAACAAACTTATATACAGGATTATGGACTTTAATATTTATATGGAAGCATATATTGAGAGGTCTTAAAATTTGCAGAGTATGTAAGCCTATTCTTATTGATCAGACATTAGTATTATAAATCACAATAAAAGGGTAGACTGAAATTTGAAAATAGTTTATTCATTCATAACATCACATAAATAAGAAATGTCTATTTCTTATAAGAAAAAATGAAAACAAATTTACTGATGAGAAAGATGACAAAGTAAAATACAACTTTTTTTTGCACATTCCTAAGTATCTTTGTTATGATGCACTGTCAAAAATAGATATCTTTAAAGACAAATTATAATGCATAGGAAATCATTTCCCTAACAGAGTAAGATCCTGTTACTGTATCATTCATTATAAAGTGATATTGGATATAAATTGTAAGAAATAGGAATAATTTATACAATAAAATAATCAGGAAATCATTTCCCTGATGGAGTGGGTCCCTTTAATGTAGCATTCATTATCAAGTGATATTGACTATAAATTGTAAGAAATAGTAATAATTTATACAATAAAATAATTCCAGGAATAGAGCTTAATGATATTCTTTTAAGTGCAATCATAGGTGTTTCAAAGCTATTATTGATAGTGTACTTGTCTTTCCTTGTTGCTGTAAAGTTATTTTAAAAAAAAGTTGTCTTTTATCCCACACTAGATCTGGCACCATAGTGCCCCAAAACACTGTTAGATATCTTCATCTCCGTCAGCAAAGTGTCTCACCTGCTTTGCTCTATCCCATATTGCACTGTTGCTGGCTACTCTGATCCTGGCAACAATCTCTCTACCCATCTAGTTCCCGAGGCAGGTTGCTACCATGTCAGGCATACACAACCCAATTCCATGGGAGAACAATGTCTCCAGCCACCACACAGTCTCTTGAATTCACTTAAATCAACACATGAAAGAACACATAAAACAATAATCTCTGATCTGATTGATAAAATATAATTGTCCACCTAGGCGTACAAAGCCCTCTACACATCCATCCCTTAAGAATAATCTTAACAACTTGTAAATATGCAGAGAGTAATCTTTAACATCTGCCTCCATGTTCTCTCAGCTGCTTCTCCTTCTCTTCTCTAAAACTTTTCTCCTACTCATCTTTCCTTTTCATCCAATGACAGGCATCATGCTATCTTGTACCAGCCTTTACCTGCATAATGACTACATCCCACACATTTCCTATAGACTGGTATTCTGTAATCCACCAGGAATCCTTGAGTGGTAGCCCTTTTCTACCTTCCTTCATTCCTTCGTACCTTCCTTGCTTATTTTTTTTATTTATAACATGCTCATAAATATATATCCATAAGATAACACAAATAATTATTCTGTGTGAATCATAATTTTTTGAGCCAGTTTCTCTTTAGCAACAGATCTCAAATCTTTTGATTTGAATTTGCTGATAATTTACTATAAACTAGTTTTTTTAATAACCATATTAGTTTTCATAGTATATAATTTTGTATACAACATATACCCAAATACAAATATTTAATTTTCTATATACTTTTCTCATGAAGCAATGGTAATCAAAAAGTTTCTAGTTAAATATAAAAACTTAAAGTATATAACTTAGTATTTTGAGTGAATGTTCTTCAATCTTTTCTTCCAGGAACAAAAGAATAATTATTATCATCTTAGTGTCTTTTAAGAAAAATGTCTTTGGGCCCAATTAATTACAACCATGCTCACTAAGTTTGAATGGTAATAATTTATTGTTATTTCTGAAATGTGTCTTAAGCTCTGTAATTTACAAGAATTGCACAAAAAGATTAAAATTGGAGTAATAATTTATTCTTAATCAGATGCAAAATTATAACTTAAAACTCATTAATCAACTAATATTTTACCATGTTATCTTGCATCTGGATACATATAATTTATATAGGTATTCTTTTGATTAGCGATATTAATCTATTCTTTTAAATATCTGCTCTATCAAACCAGCATATTATAATTATAAATAAGTAGAAGCAGTTATATTTATCTAAAAACAGTGCTTAATCATTAAACGATTATACACCTATAAAAATACAGTTATGCTTGTTCTAAGTAAACAAAAATCTTTTTAGGTCCATGTCAGAACTGATTCAGTGAGACAGATTACATATTATATATTTTAAAACTTTTCCTTAAATCCTAATTAATATTAAGTATATTGAGAAACTTTTATGTAGTTAATTTACAAATTTCTTAAGACAGACTATAACTTTAGTAGGCAACCTAATTCAAAATTTTTTCTGTGGGTAAATGGTTGCATCCATACTACTCACTAAACAAAGCATAAGGAAGTGGAGAAAATATCCAGAGTAAAATGTCCTAGTCATCTACTCAACCTAAAGAACCATAATTTTGAATAGTTGTAAATAAAACACAGTAACACATAAAAACCTTTAAGTTCACATCCGTCAAAATGGCTAAGATTAAAAACTCAGGTGACAACAGGTTGAGGTAGTGGCAAGAATGTGGAGAAAGGAACAATCCTCCATTACTGGTGGGATTGTAAACTGGTACAACCCCTCTGGTAATCAGTCTGAAAGTTACTCAGAAAATTGGACATTGCACTACCTGAGAACCCAGGTTTACCACTCCTGAGCATATACACAAAAGGTGCTCCAACATATAATGAGCACACATGCTCCACTATGTTCATAGCAGCTTTATTCATAATAGTCAGAAGCTAGAAAGAACCTAGATGCCCTTCAACAGAGGAATGAATTGAGAAAATGTGATATACTTACACAATGGAGTATTACTCAGTTATTAAAAACAAAGACTTCATGGAATTCTTAGGCAAACGGATGGACCTAGACCATATCATCCTGAGTGAGGTAAGCAAGGCACAAAAGAACACATATGGTATGTACTCCCTGATAAATTGACATTAGGAGAAAAACTTGGAACATCTACAATTCAACAAGCTTACCATATGAAGCTCAAGAAGAAGAAAAAACAAAGTGTGGATGCTTCATTGCTACTTAGAAAGGGGAACAACATAATCACTGGTGAAAATGTGAGCGAGAGACTTGGGAAGGAGAACATAGGGAAAGATAAAACAGGAGAGGGATAGGATTAGGTATGGAGGAGACAGGTGAGAAGTACAAAAGGTTAGGAAATTGAACAGAGATGTATAGTAGTGGGGAATGAGGAACTGGAGATAGCCACTAGAAAGTCCCAAATGTCAGGAGAGCAAGAGGCTCCCTGGACTAAATGGGTACAACATTAGCTGAAATACCCAACAGAAAGAGAACCTGTAGAGACCATATTCAGTGGTGAGGCACAGCTCCCAACTGAGGGATGGCGCCACACCCACTCCCATCTCAAAAATATTTTTCTTTATTTATTTTTTACCATTATTAATTTGGGTATTTCTTATTTACATTTCATTGTTATTCCCTTTCCTGGTTTCCAGGCCAACATCCCCCTAACGCCTACCTCTCCACTTCATTAGGGGTGTTCCCCTACCCATCCTCCCCCGATTACCGGCTCCCCAAAAAATCACGTTCACTGGGGGTTCAGTCTTGGCAGGACCAATGGCTCCCCTTCCACTGGTGCTCTTACTAGGCTATTCATTGCTACCTATGAGGTTGGAGCCCAGGGTCAGTTCATGTATAGTCTTTGGGTAGTGGTTTAGTCCTGGAAGCTCTGGTTAGTTGGCATGGTTGTACGTATGGGGTCTAAAGCCCCTTCAAACTCTTTCAGTCCTTTTTAAGATTCCTTCAATGGGGGTTCCGTTCTCAGTTCAGTGGTTTGCTGCTTGCATTTACCTATGAATTTGCGGTATTCTGGCTGTGTCTCTCAGGAGAGATCTATATCTGGTTCCTGTCGGCCTGCATTTATTTGCTTCATCCATCTTATCTAGTGGCTGCATATGTATGGCTCACATGTGGGGCAGGCTCTGAATGGGTGTTCCTTCTGCCTCTGTTCTAAATTTTGCCTCCCTATTCCCTCCTAAGGGTATTCATGTTACCCTTTTAAAGAAGGAGTGAAGCATTCGCATTTTGGTCATCCTTCTTGAGTTTCATGTGTTCTGTGCATCTAGGGTAATTCAAGCATTTGAGCTAATAGCTACTTATCAATGAGTGCCATACCATGTGTGTTTTTCTGTGATTGGGTTCCTCACTCAGGATGATATTTTCTAGTTCCATTCATTTGCCTACAAATTTCATGAAGTCATTGTTTTGATAGCAAAATAATATTCCACTGTGTAGATATACCACATTTCTGTATCCATTCCTCTGTTGAAAGGCATCTGGGCTCTTTCCAGCTTCTGGCTATTATAAATAAGGCTGCTGTGAACATAGTGGAGCACGTGTCTTTGTTATATATTGGGGCATCTTTTGGGTATATGTCCAAGAGAGGTATAGCTGGGTCCTCAGTTATTTCAATGTTCAATTTTCTGAAGAACCTCCAGACTCATTTCCAGAATGGTTGTACCAGTCTGCAATCCCACCCACAGTTGCGGAGTGTAACGTGGGGGAGGGGGTGTCTTAGGGGGTTTGCAGAGGGGAAACAGGAAACTGTAATAACTCTTGAAATATAAATAAATAAAATAACCATTAAAAAAGAAAATAATAATAAATGTACACAAGAATCAAAGCAGTAGAAAGACATTCTTTCCTTTATACCCTGTCTTTGAAATAAAACAAATGACAGTGAAATGTAGTTGTAAGCTTAGCTTTGTGGTCCTCTGAACAGACCAGTGTTCTTAGACTTAGAATCTGGTTCCAGTTTAGTATCTCTAACACTGCTTTACATAAAGTAGTGAAAGAAACAGTGAAAAGCAAGTAACTTTTGTTAATGTTCTATATCCCAATTCATTATTTGTTTTCTATATTTAAAATCTTCATTAAATTATAGTTTGATAAAAGTAGTTTACTATAAAAATATATTCATATCATCACATAGGCATAAAACAAAAATCTATAATTTAGCAGATGTACCAAGATACTCCCCCAAATTAAAAGTAAGGAATCAAATAATCTAGCAAATAAAAATCACTTAAAAACAAATATGTGTTCTAGGAAGACAAAATGAAACTGAAGAATAAGTAGAATGCAGATAAACAAATGACAATTAAAATCATTTTGTAAAAACAGTTATCAAATTTCACAGGGTAAAATCTATCCAATAGACGGCGCACAGTACCAGGATGGACAAAGATAGACAATATGCAATCAAAAGTTTTTTTTTTTTTTTTTTCGGAGCTGGGGACCGAACCCAGGGCCTTGCGCTTCCTAGGTAAGAGCTCTACCACTGAGCTAAATCCCCAGCCCCCAAAAGTTTTAAGAAATATTTTCAGCAGTAAGAATATCCATAGTTGAGCAGAAAAAGAATGGGAAAACATTCCATTCAAAGGGGAATTCAAAGTATGCAGTAGAAGATATCTTCATATCAGATAGGTAGACATTTACAATTGAGCAAAGAAACAGCATAATGTTCATAAGGTGTACCTTCATTTAAGAAATGTAGAGACGCCGTTCTATCACATTTAATATCCCTTTGGTAAAAATGGCAGACATTCCATATAGAATTATGCAGTTTAGTACAATGAAGGTTGATGCTGTAGTAAGTTAATCTATTTTAAACTTCCCTGAGTGTGTGTGCTCATGCTCCTCTTCACCCACACAAACATTTTGCATTCAGAATGAAACACACACACACACACACACACACACACACACACACACACACACACAGAGTCTTATTTTATATATTCCCCTAAGCAGCTAACACATTGCTAATACACGTGCCCCTTCTATATTCCTGAGTTAATACTTACTAAGTCTACATTTTATCTTTGTTGCCTTGGACCCTGATGTGCAGCCCTCCTTGGGTTGTTTTGCCCCTGTATAGATTGTCTTTCCTTCTTGCACCTTCTGGCACAGTCCATTTCCTATGACTTCCTCATGGAGGAATCCCTTCTTTCTCCTTCCTCAGTTTTTTTTTCAAAGAATCTTAAATGTTCTACCTCTGTCTCCTTGCCCGGCCATTTGTTGTTACTATTGACAACTCAAAAACCAAGTGGCCACAGGCTTTAGTCCTAACTGCAGGACACTGCAAACAGGTTTTGGGTTGACATAATTATCATGAGACCATAAGTCGCTACAGAAGGCACATTCTAACGTTCTGAAATAACTGGAATTACCATTTTTATAATTTATTTTTAATAAAACATTTGGGACCATAGTCAGAGCATTCCAATGTGAGAAGAGACAAAGGAAGTCAAATTGTGACCATCTGCACAGCACACAGTCATGCTCGGAAACATCTGAAACAGATGCCACCAAAAAGAGTTATAAACAAAACAGTAGGAAAATATTTAAGATACAAAATAAGCATCCAATAACCGTAGTTTCTCTGGTCACTTATAGTGAAATACCTAACATGTAAATGGAGAAAATAATCACATTTACAATATAGACAAAAGGAATATAAAGTTAATCCAGAGATAAAAGCCTTCTATTTTTTTTAATTAACCATTTCATTTTTTTACATTTCAAATGATATCTCCCTCCTTAGTAACCCTTCTACCAACTGCCCCATTCCATTCTCCCATTGTCCCTCCTCTTTACCTCTATTGGGGTGCTCCTCCACCCATTCCCCCACTCCTGCCTCATCCCTCTATCCTCCCCCTACTCTGAGGCATCAAGCCTCCCTCCTCTCCCATTGATGTCAGATAAGGCCATCTTCTGCTACATATGTATCTGGAGTCCTGGCTTCTTCTATGTATACACTTTGTTTGGTGGTTTAGTACCTGGGAGTTCTTGGTGGTTCAGTTAGTTGATATTGTTCTTCTTTTGGGGTTGAAATTCCATTCAGGCTGGAGAGATGGCTCAGTGTTTAAGAGCATTGGCTGCTCTCCCAGAATTCCTGAGTTCAATTCTCAGCAACTATATGATGGATCACAACTGTCTATAACAGGATCTTAGTCCCTCTTCTGGCCCATAGATATACATGCTGACAGAGATAGAAGAATTCTGATAAGTAAGATAATGAGGGAAGATGATGGTATTGATCGTGAGGAGCCAGAATACCAGAAAATCTGCTGTGAAACAGTGCAAGCTGGATAGGGCTACATAAGCAAGATAATATAAATATTTTAGGAAAGTTCATTCCCGGGTCTCTCCTGTAAACATGGGAGTATAGGGAATTAATGACTGCTGGGAGGAGATTAATCTTACCAATGATGAGAGAACAGTCACCTCTGAAACAATATTCATACCATCAACAAAAAACAGATACAGTGTTTTATATTTACCTATTTGTGAAAAAATGCAAATGTGTATGTGTGTAGTGTGCTGTGTAACTCTTTTTATTTATTGTGTATATACTGTGTTCTAAGACAGAGTAGACATAAATCTGGGTGGGTTGGGGAAATAAGGTAAGAGTTGGGGGAGAAGAAATATGATTAAAGTATTTGTGCAATTTTTTTCTCTAAGTCTTTCATCTGTTGTGTAAAAAGGTGATTAAAAAGCACTTTACTGCAAAAGAGGATATGACTTTTTTCTATTTAGTGATCAATCATAAGTGATGGTATTCCTTCACAAAACAAAGAGAGATATTGCAATCTTTCTAGTAATGGATCACTGATTTCTCCTTTGAGTATAATAACATTGATGTAAGTAGATTATTACTTTAACATTTAAAAATTACTTTGTTAGTGATCATACTTATGCAAAATATTCTGATATAATTTAATATGTAGACACAACATTCTTAGGATAAGGTTTGTAACAACAGCTGTATCTAGTTACATAGATCTCCAATACCAACTCTACCTGCAAGACTGAGACAGAACGATGAGAATGTCAAGGTCAATTTGTACTATAAAGGACAAACTGAGAAATTCGATAAAATTTTATCTAAAAATCACAAGAATAATATGAATAATCATATTTGGAAAACATTTCTTTTGATGAAAGAAATAAGACTCAGGCTTACTTAAGAAAATAATGTAAAATTGATATTTGAAACAGGATAGTAAATTAGATAAGCATCAGTATATTTTCATGGATTTTTTTCCATGAGAAGTAGAAGAAAACAACAAACTTTGACATAATTATTTTCTTCACAGAAGTAGTTTTTACCTATTGTCTTCAATAATAAGAGTTAAATTCATGGCAAATTTTAATTTCAGGATCATATTTAAAATATTATAAATAATTAGAAGTACTAGCTATGATGAATAAAAGAGTTTTCAATGCCATGGTTTACTAACACCATTTTAATCACATTGAATAGAGAAAAAATAATTTCTTTATTGAAAGTTAATTAAAGCATAATATATTTACAGAGACTTGCATTTATTTATCAGAGAACGTTACATTTGCCTGGTAACTGAGATAACTTGTAATTAAAAGATAAATTAGCATTTATATTTAATTACAAAGAAATCTATACCTCATTTAGCATTTAATTAAAACTTGTTTAAAACAACCTAGCTGCTCCATGAATTTTCAAATTTACATAAAATTACATAATAAATAGCATTTTAATGTTTATTAATTTATTAATTTTGACAATTTTATTATGAGTCTACGTATCCTCTAGCAACTTAGGTTTTCATTTTTTATATATGTCAAAAATAACTTTAATATTCTTTTTCTCCCCTGCATTTTTCTCACATCTTAGAAAATATGTTACTAACTGAAAATTCCTTGTACTTTCTTATATCTAGTAGATGGGGCTTCTTGTCTAATGAAATGCATAGCTTCCTTTTGAAATTCTCTCACTCTAAAAGGTTCATATATGTTTTCAATGTGTAAACTCTCTGTAGGCTCAGTTATTTGAACATGTGTTGCCCAGTGGGTGGCCTGATTGGTGAAGAATTTCAAGTGTAGCCTTGTGGTGAAAGAATGGCATTGTTTGTGGTCTTTGAGAGTGGAAGTTCTCCTAATACTTCCAGTTTTATTTGAGAGTGTGAACTCTTCATTTATTTAATCTGGTTTCCATACTTTTCTGATGTGATCCTTCCTTGCCATGATAGACATCAATCCCTCTGGATCATCAGCTAAAATATATGTACCCTTTTATTAATTGCTTAGGTCGGCATATTTTATCACATCAACTGAAAAATAACTATGTGTCATTTTATGTTGGAAGTATTTATTTTGACTTTTGACATTACTGGGAAATACCATTAAGATGTTTCTTTCAAACATACTGAGATTAAAATAACTATGCAGCACTGATATTAGATTTAAGGCATTGTTCATGATGATCTGGCCAAAATACTATGAGGGCCAAGTTGTGGAATGTGGTAGTTAAAACGACAAATGTTTCTTATGGTCTCAGACATTCGAAGCCTTATCTTAGAGTAGGTAGTACTATTTGTGAATATTTAGGTTATGCCAAGTTGATGAAAAAATCCTTCACTGGGGCTGAGCTTTGGAATTAAGAGCTTTATGTCACTTCCATTTTAGACTCTATGACTTGCGCTAGCAGTTGTACATAAGAGGTCTCAGCTTCCTGAACTGGCTATCTATCCTTAAACTCTCTATGTAACCTAGGCTGGCCTTAAACTCACAGAGATTCACCTCTTCCTACTGAGTGTTTGAATTAGTGGTATATTTCAATATAACCGTCAGATGTCAAATTATTATAATATTTTTCCTCTTCTTTTCTTTGAAAAATAATTTTTCTCAAAAGGAAACATTATCCTAGATCACAAAGAGACTAATAATAACAGAATGATGGAACATAAACCATGAAGAGGAGGAAAGAGGTAAAATAATAATAATAATAATAATAATAATAATAATGAAATGATAAATGACCTTCATGTTTAACAAAGTACAAAATTGTTACTATAGTATAAGATAGATGTGACATGTTTTCAAGCTATATATTGAGTGTCACAGTCAAATTCGTAACAGATTCATAGTCTGTGCATGGCAGACTTATTCCAAACTCCAGTACATCTTCTGTTTACCAGCATGGCTTTCAGAATTCATTCTGAGACTTATGTCTGAATGTCATGTTTCAGATGGCACAATGAATATTCACACCAGAGTTTAGCTTTAATTCTCATGCTGTGCATAGTGTTATTACCATGCAATTTACGTCTGACTACTACTTTATACTCTGAGTAACACAGTAAGATATTAAATATTGCTATTATTTTCTGGATCTAGCCAGAATTAATTTTAAGTAGTATTTTCAGTAATGTTTAAGTAATAATAAAACAAGGTAATTTCTTAATATGGAAAAACGTAACATTTATAAAAATATAGTTGTAGCTTATGACCCTACTTTAGCATATATTGAAATTTTTGCCCTTAATTCTAAAAATCAATGAATTTAGAATGTCAAATCTTTTTAAAAGTCTGAAAACAATGATATCTCAATAATAAAAATAAAATTTTCTAACTATACATAGTTTATACTTATAGATTTCAGTTAAAAATGTAAATGATTTACCAGCACAACTATGGATATTAAAAGAATAGTTTTAAAAGGTAAATTGATATCTAATCTAGAATATGTTTTATTTTTGAAATTACATTATTCTTTTTAGCATTGTACCTCTGTATCTTTATATGATAAATCTTCATGGGTGCCTACGAGCACATAGAACAGTGACCATGTATAGATTAGAGATATATTTTGAGATTAGGACTGTGTTTACATTCAATTTACTAGGCTTACACTATAAATATTTTAACCAAGAAGACATCTCATTATCCTTTATATCAGAATCTTAAACAAAGAAATAGTAAACTGAAGTTTTGTTCATAAAGGGAAATATAAATGCAATTACAAGTTTTGTCTGCTTAATAATTAATATCATATTCCTATTGATATAGAACACTTAATCACTGTCAGATACTGTCCTGTGATTAGCTATTTTCTCTAGTTTTCTGAAGTACTGGGCAGGTATAGGAGTTTTTTATTCTACTTTCTCAGTGTTGCATATTCTACTTAATGTAAAATTTCTGGTAGAAAATCTAGAGCTGAGACTTGGGTTAGCACACTTTCTTAGACTTCAAGTCCCTGACACATTGAGATAGAGTTTCTATCAACCTGATAAGCACTTGATAAATGACACATAATGTGCTGTGAATAATTGAACCTTGGCTAAAATATTCAGTAGTTCTTATAAATACATTACTTTATAAAATACAAGGTCCTTACTTGTAGACAATGTGTGTTTTAACTTGACTGATGCTCATAAAAGCTTGCTACTTTCTATAGGAGACTGTAAATATAGATATCTGTAGGTATATGAGAGAGAGAGAGGCATATAAGTAACTGAGACTGTTTTATCTCCCAGTTAAGGAGGACTTCTCTTACTTTAGCTCCTCATTCGAGCCATTTGTTTACCATTTCCTCTTATCGGACTCTGAGGAAAATTGTTCACCAGTAAAGGTACATGCAGATTTAAGGGATTATTTGATCCAGAAACTATGGAAAAAGTAAAGCAGGGTTAGAGACTCCAAGAAGACAGCAATGCTAACCTCCTGTTTGTAAGCATAACTGAGTATTACTAATAGTGTCAGAGATTGGTGTTTGTCCATGGGACGGTTCTCAAGTTGCGTTGGTTATTGGTTGGTCATTCTCAGTTTCTGTTCCATCCAGAATCCCTGCAATTCTTTTAGACAGGATTAAGTTTTGGGTCAAGGTTTTGAGGGTGGCTTGGTGGCCCTATTGCTCTTCCAGGGTTTCCTGCCTGGTCACAGGAGGCAGCTTCCCCAGGTACTATATCACCAGTGCTATGATGCAGAGTTATGGCTACTGTCATTGACTCTTGGTCACCTCCCCTATTCCAGGTTTCTGTCTCTCCCTGGAAATGTCTCCTACCTCCCATCCCTGTCAGTCACAAATATCCATTAATTTCCATGGCAATGTGGCCATTCTCCTGCCTTTCCCCTCATTAGACCCTGAATCTTCTTACTGCTCTCCATATCTTCTCTCCTACCCAATTCCCTCCTTCCATCTGCCTTCCAAGAGCATTCAAGCCCCACTTCCAAGTGGGACTCAAGCATCCTTGCTTGTATACACCTTCCTGTCCAGGCTCCTTGGGTCTGTATTTTATGGCTAATGTACACTTATATTTTGCAAGCAAATACATGCACCTTGAGAATTGTGTCCTCAGTAAGGTAACCCAGTCACAAAAGGATATGCACAGTACATTTATTTTAGGGACAACATACGATGATAGGGACTGGTAGCAGTAGACCAGGATGGAGACATCTCAGAAGCCAGCTCCTTATAAAGAAGGGTGGCATCTGGGACCTTGAGAAGCAGGAGACACATCCCTCCAGGGGACCTGCCATCTGAAATAAGAAGCTGCCTGCAGTAAGCCAGGATGGAGACATCTCAGTAGCCCACAGCAGCTCTTTGTAAAAACTGGTTGTTCTCATTTCTCCTAACATTAGCCCTGGACAACTGCTGTATAGATTTCATTTGTGCGTGACTGCTTTTCAGTTGACCTTGGTGTGCCTAATTATTCTATTATATCTGACTTTCCTACTTCTTTCTCCTGCTTTGGTGAATTCTGTGAAACTAGATGTTCCTTGATATAGTGATTCTTAAACAATTCAAAATTGAGGTTAGGGACACAGCTTAACACAGTCCTAATGGCCCAGGTACATGCTGTGTGTTCTCATCTTGGAAACAATGTAGTAACTGCCAAATAGAAGTTCCAGATTAATGCTTTACTTGCAAAGAAACTTTAAAGAAATTATTAGAAAATGAATTAGAATCAACATTGGGACCTTAAGAAAGGAAAAAGTTATTGTTAGGAATAAGTTTTACATAACATTTGAGAGTGGTTCCTGGATAAGGAAGTATAGAATATGTAAAATTATATACTAATAAAACTAAGTTAAAATACTGGGACTCTTACAAGAGTTATTGTGTGCAAGGAACAGAAAGCTAGTGGAACTGCTGAGTTAAGGGTTAACTTGATTCTCTCTGGCCACTGCCTGGCAGCTTTACCCATGTCATTTATCATTAGAGTTTCACAGGAAAATGCAAGTAGTTGACCTTGGAACTTTCAGCTCTGAAGTATAATAAACCAAAAGGTAAAGTTTAAATAATGATAACTTTGCAATTATTACTATTTTGGCCACAAACCTGGGAATAGGGGAAGCTGGAAACTTTGGGGAACAATTGTAATTCTTTCTTCTTTGTGGGATGTGGTTATTCTTTTGATTTGATTTGGCAATGATTATGCAATGTCTTTTTTTTTCTACGTGCTTTCGGATTATGAAGAAAAGACTGGGGCAAGAGAAAGGCTAAAGAGCATGTGAAAAGTGAATGAGAGAGCATATGAGGGGGCAAATGTGAGAGCGAATGTAAGAGCGAATGAGAGAGTAAGTCTGAGAACAAATGTGTGAGTGAGTGAGAGTATGAGAAAAGCGTGTGAAGAGTGAGTGGAGAGAGAAAGTGAAGAATGAGTGAAGAGAGAATGTGAGGTGTGTATGAAGATTGTGTGTGTGAGTGAAAGGAGAATGCATGTGATGTGTGTGAGATGTGTGTGAGGTGTGTATGAACAGTGTGTGTGAGAATGAAAGGGTAATGAATGTATGTGTGAATGAGTGTGGGAGTTTGAGAAAAGAAACGCACAATAGAAAAAAGCAGAATGTGCAAGAGAATGCAGAGTGTGTGGAACCTCAAGCTGAGAGAGAGAAAGAGAGAGAGAGAGAGAGAGAGAGAGAGAGAGAGAGAGAGAGAGAGAATAATTGAAATTGCCCATCAGTTTGTACCCACAGAGTAGTCTATATATTTATTGTGCACCTTCCAGATATCCTGGCTTCCGGTTGAGAACCCCGACCCTGTATTGAGGCTGGACCCCGGCAGTATATATTAATTTATAATGGAATAATATTATCAATATGTCAAACACACTATTTAAAAAGAATTGAATTATTAAAACATATGTTTAAAAAACTCAAAGAAATATTTGGACTCCTATAATAACACTAAAAATAGAGCTTAAATACTTCGCCTAGCCAAGAACTAATTTTTTTAAGAGTAGATGATGACTTGAAGGACAGCATTCCTTAAATATCAAACCTTGACTTTTTCTCACCTCTCTACTGTCTTCTGTAGGTTAGGGATTGAAACACCAGAATATTCTAATTAAATGGAGATATGTATGGTAGTTAGAAGTTCACAGCAGTGACACAGATATCAACTATCACTGTTTACTTCAAGGAGCAAAATGGCATTTCAAGTATTAAATTAATTTAAATCACAATGATGGGACTTCAAGTGCCATGCAACTTCAGGACAAGATAGGAAGAAGGATGTGAGATGACAAGATTTTACTTCTTCTAAAATGGGACATCCCTTTCTCTCTAGAACCAGAAAACACTGCATAATTTTAAATTCAGGTGTTAGAATATTTCATATGTATATATACCTTTATGTGAGGATTAATTTACATCACATCTTTTAATTTTGTCACAACAAACCTGGATTATACCAAGAAAGTAAAGATTAAGAAAGTCTTAGAATGAGTTGTCTGGAGAGGCTTTAGGATATCTTTGGTCAACAACCGGAATAGATATAACTCCCTCCTGCAACTGGCATCTTGATTTGGTAATACAAGATATCCAACTATAATATAAGATATCCCTTCTTCCCCAATATTTGGAAATTTCATTTAGATCATATATATATATATATATATATATATATATATATATATATATATACATATATATATAAAATAGTTTTTTACTGTTTTATATTTTCATTAAACCAATAAAATGACCCTTAATTTTTACTGTCTTCTTGTATTCATCACCCTATTCTCTTCCCGTCTCATTTAAATAATCTGGTTCCAGTCAACTACTCCTAAATGTACATAACTATCTATTATATTTCTCCTTCCTAGGGAAATCCACCTACCTATCTCAATAAAAATGACGCTAAGGCTTGATAACTCTAGACAACACTTATCTAACTCAATGAGCAAGGGGAAGTAGAGCTGGTGTCAACAGAAAGTCTTCATTCCTACTGACTGGAAGTCATAGAAAATACTCTATACACTACAATGGGAGAAAGGTAAATACTAAGAGAACTACAAACTATTTGATCTACAATGGTGATCAGACTGCAAGATGACATAGTGCAATACTGGCATGAAACTTATTAAGGTAATCAACAACTCTCTGATTGGATTTAAGGTCCACTCCATGAGATAGAACTCAGCCTCAATACTGCTCAAGAGGCCTAGAACCTGAGAAGAAATGGTCTAGAGTCCTAGAGAGAAAACAAATATTATTGTTCAGCTAAAGGAACACTGTAATGAAATGACCCCTAACGACATTCTGCTATACCCATAAACCAGTCTGTTGCACAGCCATCAGCAGAAACACTTTCTTCTTCAGTAGATCTGAACAAATACAGAGACATACAGCTAGAAAGTGTGGAGGTAGACAGACAAACAGACACAGAGAGGGAAAAGAGAAAGAAAGGGGAGGGACAGGGAAATGGAGTGGGAGAGGGGAGAGGGATGGTGAGAGAGAGGGAGAACCCTAAATATAATGTCACTAGCAAGTCTTTCTTGGAATTCTGATTACAGAAAGACAATAAAAGGCAGAGCATTGAAAGTCACCATGCTTCTAAGCAGAACAGGTCAATGTACATATAAATGCTTCTTAGAGACTGTGACACTGTACTTGTGCAAATGTCTCAGTCAGATGGCATCACAGAGATGTGAAATAAAGTAGACACCAGCCCATAGGTCAAACTCAGAAGCACTTAATTGAAAATAACTCATTGAGGTATATTTAGTTTTCTCCAACTGAGTCTTAGTAGGTATATAAATTCTTGAATATGGGTGCCTTGCCCAGCTGTAGATGGACAATACACATTCAACTTGATGGAATTTTTGGAAGTATTTACTCTAATAATGCTGCCTAGTTCTGACTTTTAATTTGTTTTATTTTTTACCTTAAAAGTCCTTTTTCAAACCTGTATGTCACAGCATTTCATGTATTTTTAGCTTTGACACATTTTTTTCTGTTTTCTTGTTTCTTTCTATTTTGAATGTTAATTTTTGGCTTCATCCCATTTAATATATAATTATTTCTTAGATGCCAACAATTCCTATGCTAAACTTCAAAGAGGTAGTTACTAGGTTTTGTTTTTTTTGTTTGTTTGTTTGTTTGTTTGTTTGTTTTTTGGAAGACTGAGCAATTTTGTACACCCCTGCTTCAATGGAAAATGTTAACAATGGGGTAATTTTGATGGTGGTTGATTTTGTGTACTAGGTTTCTGTGATAGAAGCTGATGGATTCACTCATTGTTTTAAATTTGTAAATTCACAATGGCATATTATGTGGATATTTTTCTATGTATATATTTATACATGATTTTGGAAAAATGTGACACTCAGTTCTTTCATTTTTGTTTATTTTGTTTCGTTATTACTTGAGTCTACATGATGTTTCTAGGTTTTCTACAAGAGTTCTTTAATAAATAACTCATAATCATATTTTCTCCATCTCACGGCTTCTGTACATACTAGCTTAAGGATGTTCTGTAAATATCAGGAGCTTATTAATTTTGTTGATGCCAAAATAAAAATACATCCTTTCTTTCACATATTACTTATTTTCTACTAAATTTTTAAAAATTGTCAAGCTGTAGTAACCAAGATTTTCTTTGATTGTAGCAATAAGAAATTTTATAGTTTTTTTTTAATCACTTAAAATTCTTTAAATTTAAACTTTATTAATTGTCTGGATTTCCTCCTCAATTGTCCTGGAACAGGAGGCTACCAGGTGCCTTATCTTGTGACAACCCGATAAAGCAGTCCTGCTGTTCAGTCCACCACCACTAAGGGCAACTAATGGAAGAGAGCAGAAGGCCGTGGGTACATGTGTGGATCTGAGAGAAATGAGAAGCAATTGTGACTGATGACCTTGTATAAAATTTCCAAATAATTAATAAAAACCCCATTGGGGAAAATTAATATAGAGCTATTTTTTGATGTTCTGAAATGACCCATTGGTATTTTATTGGCAGAAAATTGTATGCAGATCATATTGGAGAGAACTGACTTTATGAAGATGTAATTACACAGATGATAGAGTATGGAAATTTACATGTTTTCATGTCTCCATGAAATATCTCTATTTCATTTATATTATCTTTTTCTTTCCTTAAAAAAAAGATCTTGGAATTTGCATTTAAAACTTACACATAATTTGTTAAAATTTTGTAGAATTATTTATTCCTTTGTCCAAAATAACAAATGATATTGATCCTTAATTTCTAACTCCAATTAAATACATAAAAATTAGTTTTTTATATTAAGTTTCTATTCTACAATCTTGCTTTACATAAGTTGAAGAAAATTTCATTCTTGTAGCTTCACTTAGAATTCCTACAAAATGTTTATGTCACCTATAAAAGTAGTATCATATTTTCTTTTTTTTCTATTCAATCTATTTGTTCTCTTAAATTGTGATTTCTGCTTTCTAATTGCCACTTCATTGCCTCCACCGAGCATACAAGTTTTACTGACCACTTTAACGAAGGGATTTTTCCAACTTTACTGAAACACTTGATGAGCAGCATTAATATATAGCAAGAACATATCTCCCATTCATCCCTCTCATCCTTTAAAATGTACATATTATTAAATCACTTACCAATCATTTTAATGATTGTATATATTCTTACTATTATGATTTCAGATCAGTTGTTGCCTTTTTATGTGTTTAAGAATACTATGCATAAATCATTTTCTTTTACATTTATTTGGGATTTTTTTGATTTGATGCTGGCAATTTTTCCTGGATGGCGAATGATATGTTTTCTAAAATCTTTATTTCTTATGAAAAACATCTGCATATGGAATCCAATATGATTTTTTTTCAGTCTTTTAAGTATGAATAATCTTTCCTCTGGCTGGTACTGTCCTAAAGAGACATCCAACAGCACCCTCATATCTGTGCTTTAGCAAGAAGCTATCAGCAGTCCCCTCTCTTCTGTAAAATATCTCTACCCTTTAGATACGACATATGTAACCTTTCTGAAATTTATACTGCATTTGATGGTGGTTTTGTGTCTGTAATTAATTTTTGGAGCATTATTACTAATTTTTATTGTTTCAAATGTTTCTTTTGTATGTTTCTACTTTCTTTATTGAATTTTTATTGTGTAACTTTTGGGATGATAGTTTATATTTTTATAGCATTTTGGTGGCTTTCAGAGAGGTTTTTACCTTTTAGCTTCATTTCCCACAATGTTGGACTCTTTATCTCTTCCTTTCTGCATCTCCCATTGTCTCCTATTATATTTTTCTCACTATGAATTTAATGCTTCTAGTAAGATTGTGATATTTTTGTATACCGCACTTTTTCTGATATATGTACATCAGTCATTGCCTCCCAGCTCCTGATATAAAAGAAATAGCAAAAAAACTATAACTGTGGCTCATTGATTTGAATTTGAACTTTCTCCTAGATATTAGAGTCCAAAAATTATCTTTTTTATCTTATTCACTGAATACTTCCCAGTATATAGCCAGCACATAGTAAATCTTTGCTAAGTGAATTAAATATTGTTAATCATTGAAGATTGTCCATTCATATTTATTAGTATCTATTTGTCATATGGGTGAAATACAGTAGCAGCATTGTCAGCACACTGACCATATTCAAAAAGCCTTTAAGGTTGTGACTGAAATAAGTTTTTCTGTGTAATGTATTTTTCCAGTAATTAGAAATGTATGGAATAATTTTCTTGAGAATACGATGGTTTTGAAGAACAGGCTTTCAAGATTTTATAATGATTCCTTTTGTAATAAAATTGTAACTATGAAACTGTAGAAGTGGCTAAGAAGGTGACTCCTCACTCCGTAGAGACTAAGTTGAAATAAATAGACATGCTGTGGCATAGCCTTCTGCAGATCACAGGGATGAGCATTTCAAATGCTGTTTCACAGTCTCAGGGTATAATCCTTGGTGATCTGAATGGGAGCCAGTGAGCTGAGAGCCATACTAATCAATTCCATATAAAATCTGTGCCCATGAGAGTTTCTGAAAGACCTCATCAGGGCCTTCCTTACAATGCACTCCTGCTTCAGTAATTACAACCTTCTCTGTTTGATGCTGTAACCCATGCCAGTCTCCAGGGAATAACTGAAATGACAAGCTTCCCCAATCACCTGATCAGAATACTAAAACTGCTTTACAGGGGAATAGAAATTCAGAAATGAACCAGTATAAAGGAAGCACATTGTTTTTCTATTGTTTAGCTATCTTTTCAGTCATATTCAGACAAAAAACTACACTGTGATGCTCCAAAATTGTGTATGAGCTTTAACCACATGAACAGTGGAATAATTACAGCAATATAAATGTAATAACATAACTATAAAGTAAGCAGTTACATTTGATACAGATGAAATCACCTAAATTAGAATTTTTTTTGCAAAGCTTCTGACTCTATTTAGAATTTGTTCTTGTGGAATATTTTTGGTGTATGTCTCTTAAATTCAATCTAAAATCTTTCATAGGAATGACAAGGTGAAGTTAATATTCATTTATGTTTGTTAATCCATGGTCCTGTTACAATGGCTACTGCAAAGACTATAAATATTTTAGGAAAATAATAATTAAACATAGCTCATAACTCACATTCCAAAAATATTAATTCAGTTTTTTAACAGATGCAACTAGTGTTCTTATTCACTAAGCAGGATCCTATATCAGATTGATATTCACCAATGTGAGGTTTTAATCGGAAGTACATCAATAAACTTAAAATGTTCTTAGTACTAATGTCTGCCCACAAAGAAGTACAATATCTAAAAATGGTTGCTTTTCATGTTTTAATTATAAATGTGTGTGTGTGCGTGTGTGTGTGTATGTGAAAATTTTATTACCAAATTCTAAAGAAATGAAAACAAATGAAAGACATAGGTAAAATTTACTGTTTCCCATGATGACTTAATTTTATAATCATATGCAGTTTATAAAATTATTTAATATAGTCCAAGAATTTAGTCTTTTGAAATAAAACATGAAGACTATTTTACAGCATCTGATTATAAACTGATTTTGAGAGAAATATACTGTACTATTATGAGAGATATCTAAAACATTTTTCCTATTACAACAATAAAATCTCATTTAGGCATATAATTCAATTTATTTTGAGTATTCATTCAAATATAAAAACTATTAGATCTGATTCAGGGAGAGCCCTAAATAGGCATTGTAGTTTTGTAAGAATTATCAATCTTGATTTACTCTCAATTGTGAATTTTTGTGATAGTTTTACCCATTTACTTTTTGTGAAGAAAAATTACTAAATAAAAATCATTTCAATAAAACAAAGATACATTTTTAACCATAATAATTAAACAAGTATTTCTGATCCTTTTAAAGAAGTGTTAACGTATTCACTTTTTATCCCAATATGAACTCCCCCTCTACTCCCATACCCCATCGTTCAAATCTTCCCTCACTTTCCTTCTTCCCCTACTACTTTGAGAAAAGGGAGCTCCGATCAAAGAATCATATGCCTTATATAGCCTTCCCCCTAGGACATCAGGTTGCTGCAGGACTAGGCATCTACTCTCCAAGTGAGTCAAAATGAGGCTGCCCATTTAGGGAAATAAGATCTACAGGCAGGCAGGCAAGAGACTCATGGAGAGCCCAAGATCCTGTTGTAGGAGACCATGCTGCTTATCTGCTAGATCTGTGCAAGGTACCTAGGTCCAGCCAACCCATGCTTACTCTTTGTTACTGATTAAGTCTGTAGGAGACCTCAAGTGAGTTGACTCTGTTGGTCTTCCTGTGGATGTCCTATACTCTTCGGATCCCTCAATCATTCCCCCAACTCTTTCAAAAGACTTCCAGAGTTTCATCTGTTTGGCTGTGGGTCTCTGCATGCCTTTCCATTGGCTGCTGTTTGGAGCCTCTTAGAGAAGTTATGCTGTTGAAAGTAAGAACATAACAATGCATGTTCTTCTGGGTCTGGGTTATTTCACTCATAATGATATTTTTTACTTCCATCCATTTGATTGTGAAATTGATGATTTCATTTTTTTAATGGCTGAGTATTATTGCATTGACTAAATAAATCACATTTTCCTTATTTGCCCCTGCCAGTGGGGACTCAGTTATTCATGGGGGTAGAGGGGGGCCCATACCTGCAGGAGAACAGGTGAGAAAGAGGAGCGAGACCAAGCAGTGTCCTTGTCAAGGTCTGTTTATTGAGAGGAATGTACAGCATTTAAAGCTCTGAAGCAGCAATTGAAGCTTAGGGCAAGCGGAGTACTGGGAAGTGCCCAAGGACATAAGGTGAATCATTAAACTGCAAGATATCCTCCTTAGACAAAGAGGCAACTCTCTTCTGGGGACATGTTATTTCTTTGAAAATGTCAAGTCCTTCTCAGGAATCTGCTCAGGGCAGGGCACTAGCTTTGCCTAGTCCAGCAATCCGGTCCCCTACATCTCCAATTTTCCTTAATTATCAGTGGGAGGAAGGTCTGTCTATACGGTGTGCATCCACAACCAGCACCTGGTCGGTAAAGCCACGTGTCTTAGGCTACACAGATTGCCCCCACGTCTGGCACTCTTACTTAAGTTCCATTATTTCCACGAGGGTGGAATTAGTGGTCTGAGATAGATCAGACATGCCTCACAGAGTGCCCAGCTCGGCCATGGCGAGCCACTCTTGCAGGTAGGACTGCACCCCAATGGCTTGGAACGATCTTATGCTTTAACACACCGTTCTGGGCTATACATGTGTGTTTTATGAGAGTGGGCAACACAGATCATGGACCCATGCTAATCCCATCATAGGGTTACTTCACAGCGGTGAGGTGTGCGCCTGGTATGTGGCACCATAATATTCCTGTCATTGACTCTTCCAGAAGCAACTGATTTTCCAGCCTGAGTTATAGGCTGTATTTAGGGTGGAGAAGTCAAGGCCAGCTACGGGCGACCCCAGGGCAGTATCGCACTCCCTGGTTGTTTCAGCCTCCTCACAATAGAGGTGGTGGAAATGGACTGAGACCTGCTTGGTAGCTGAATCTACCTGGGCCTTGATAAAATTAGTTAACTTTCTAAGCACCCATGGGCCAAAGGAGACGAGTAACTGGAGTCCTATAAAGGGACCCAGGATACTGGATAGAAGAGTGGTGAGCAGGGGAGAGGCAGAAAACCAGTTTTTATAGCAGGATTCATTCTTTTGTCTTTCTCTTTGTCTCTTTTGTAGACTTTCTCTAACTTTTTGTAGGCTGTTTTCTATTAATCCTGTCTTATCAGCATAAAAGCAACACTCCTCCTTGAGGGCCAAACAGAGCCCTCCCTGTTGGAGAAAGAGAAGATGTAATCCTCTTCCATTTTGTAGAACAATCTCAGCCAAGAAAGTGACTGAATCTTTAAGATAGGTTATTCCTTCTTGAAGCTAACTGATGTCCCTGTCTATGGCAGCACTGAGCTGATGATAACTCTGTTGGGAGGTGATCAGGGAGCCAACCCCAGTTCCTGTCCCCACAGCTGACAGGCCTAGGAGTATTGCAAGAATCACGGCAGGCAGTGATGGGTTCTCTTTTTGTACTCGTGGAGCTGCCTCTTTCCCAGAACTGCAAGAACTCAAGATTGGGCCAGGCATCTTGGGCAGCAGTGGTGGAGTAGTTGGCAGACACCACATCTCTGGCGCCATTAACAATCAACCAGGTATAGTTGAAGATCTGGTAAGGTTGAAAGACCCCACCTGAGCAGCAGTAACGCCATTTTGCAAGGCTGGACTTAAGATGACTGGTTCAGGGAAAGGTCAGAACACTGAGAACACAGCAGCTGACAAGGAGGATGTGTGTGGTTGAGCGCCTGGCGACAGAATGATTGTGGTTGAGCGCCTGACAATGAAAAAGAAGAATGTGGAAAGCCCCGGGAGAGGTCCCACACCCTGGTGGGGGGCCGAGTCAGCCATTATGTTCCAGGAAGGCGACTAGGGAACTTGCCCCCGGGCTGAACCCTCACCACATTAGAATCCACCAATTATATCCCTGTAACCATGCATCTGCTTCTGTATGCTTGCTTCTGCTCCCCAGAACCCTATAAATAGCCCATCCTTGGTTTCGCTGGGCACGCCAGTCCCCTGAGTTGACTGAGGCGCCCACAGGTGCCTGTGTATCCTGACAATAAACCAAATCCTCTTGCTGATTGCATCCTGTGGTCTCGGTCTGGTCATTGGGCTGGAGGGTCTCCTTCCCGAGGGAAAGTTCTCTCTGAGAGCTTTTCAAGGTGATGTAGTAAGGGGAGACATGATGATGCTTCCAGGGATCCAGATGAAGGGGAACATGGTCAGCATGATCTGTAATTAAGCATAGTTAAACTTTTCCTCAGGATTGTCCCCTGGGTGGGTTAAAGCCCTTGACAAGGCACTCGGGTAGCCAACGGGTGTCCCCAGTCTTTGAATCATAAATGCAGGCTGATCAATGTCCACAAATGAGGACCAGATCAGGGCCATACCACTGAGATGTTAATGGGTCCTTCCACAGGACTCGTGCATAATCATAAGAAGTATGGGGGTGCCACAGGTGGACTGCTGCCGTTTTTCCATCCTTGTCCATGACAAAGTAGTTAAGGACAAAGAGTGCATGATTTATTAAATTTTTTTGTGATTTCTGAGGAGGGGGAATAATATTCCCCCATTTGACTGTAATTTATGGATCATATTTTTAAGGGTTTGGTGAGCTCTTTCAACTATCCCTGTCCCTGAGGATTATAAGGAATGACCATGTCATGTTTAATTCCGAGTTGGGAACAAAAGTCTTTAAAATTAGAACTAGTATATACAGGTCCATTATCTGTTTTAACAATCTTGGGTTGAGGTAAAACTGTGAGGCAATCCAGAACATGACTTAGAACATGTTTGGTGGCCTCCCCTGTCTGCAGGGTGAGATAGATAAAGCTGCTAAGGGTATCAGTGGTGATATGAGTATATTTTAATTTACCAAAGGAGGGAAGATGGGTGACAACCATTTGCCAGAGCTCTCCAGGAACCAATCCATGGGGGTTGTCCCCTAGTTTGGGGTCAGGTAGTAGGGTCACACAGCCTTTGCAATTACAGACTATTTGGTGAGCCTGTTCACGTGTGATCTTATATTTAATCCTAAGGGTTTGTGCATTAAGGCGATGTAAGTCATGTTCTTTTTGGGCAAGTGTAGGGGGCGTAGAGAAGGCCCCCTGGGCCAAGGCCACGAGCTTCCTGTTTCTTAAGATTGTTTATCTTTATGGTCTGCTAGTTCCTGGGAAAAGCTTCCTGCTTCTCAAGATTGTTCTCTAAGATTTTAATCTAAATTTATGGTCAGCTAGTTCCTGGAGAGAGTTGCCAAATTGTCAGATGTAATTACCCAATCTATAGCCCTAGGAGAGGCTTCCTAGAACATACAATTCTGGGCCTAACCTGTTTGTTCTGCTCTAAACTTTGTGTCTAGGGGGGCAACTTTAAAACTTTTACCTTTCAGCCCACAGCTCACTGCTCCCAAACCCCGTGGGAGAGAGAGCTCACCGCCCGGACAGATGGGCACTCCTGAGACTGCAGAGCAGAAGAGACCACCAACACTGCCCACTCCTGCCCACATCCTTGGCCCAAGAAGAAACTGTATATGGCCTCTGGGATCTCGTAGATAAGGGCACTGGAGCAGCAGGTCCCCTGAGACAGAGGCACCACCGGAACCTGAAGGGAGAGACCTGATAAACAGTTCTTTGTACCCAAATCCCGTGGGAGGAAGAGCTAAACTTTCAGAAAGGCAGACATGCCTGGGAAGCCAGAAGAGACTACACTCTGCCCACATTTCTGACTCCAGAGGAAAACGCCAAAGGCCATCTGGAACCCTGGTACACGGGAGCTCCCGGAAAGTATGGCGCAGGTCCTCCTGGGTGCTGCCCTCGCAGAGAGCTCATAAGCAACACCCCACAAGCAAACTTGAGCCTCAGGACCACAGGTAAAACCAACTTTCCTGCCCCCAGTGACCTGCCCGGGGAACTCAGGACGCAAGCACACAAGAACATCTGATGACCTGTAGATAGGAAAAACTACATGCCCGAAAGCAGAACACTCTGTTCCCATAACTGGCTGAAAGAAAACAGGAAAAAAGGTCTACAGAACTCCTGACACACAGGCATATAGGACAATCTAGCCACTGTCAGAAATAGCAGAACAAAGTAACACCACAGATAATCTGATGGCATGAGGCAAGCACAGGAACCCAAGCAACAGAAACCAAGACTACATGGCATCATCAGATTCCAATTCTCCCACAAAACAAACACTGAACATCCAAACACACCAGAAAAACAAGATCTAGATTCAAAATCATATTTGATCACGGTGCTGGAGGACTTCAAGAAAGACATGAAGAACTCCCTTAGAGAAACACAGGAAAACATAAATAAACAAGTAGAAGCCTATAGAGAGGAAACACAAAAATCCCTGAAATAATTCCAGGAAAACACAATCAAACAGTTGAAGAAATTAAAAATGGAAATAGAACCAATCAAGAGAGAACACAGGGAAACAACCCTGGATATAGAAAACCAGACGAAGAGACAAGGAGCCGTAGATACAAGCATCACCAACAGAATACAAGAGACAGAAGAGAGAATCTCAGGAGCAGAAGATTCCATAGAAATCATTGAAACAACTATCAAAGATAAAGTAAAGTGGGCAAAGTTACTGGTACAAAACATACAGGAAATCAAAGACTCAATAAGAAGATCAAACCTAAAAATAATAGGTATAGAAGAGAGTGAAGACCCCAGCTCAAAGGACCAGTAAACATCTTCAATGAAATCATAGAAGAAAACGTCCCTAACCTAAAGAAACAGATGCCCAGAAGCATACAAGAAGCCTACAGAAGTCCAAATAGATTGGACCAGAAAAGAAACTCCTCCTGTCACATAATAGTCAAAACACCAAATCCACAAAATGAAGAAAGAATATTAAAAGCAGTAAGAAAAAAAGGTCCAGTAACATATAAAGGCAGACCTATCAGTATCACACCAGACTTTTCGCCAGAGACTATGAAAGGCAGAAGATCCTGGACAGATGTCATATAGACTGTAAGAGAACACAAATGCCAGCCCAGGTTACTGTATCCTGCAAAACTGTCAATTAACACAAATGAAGAAAACAAGATATTCCAAGATAAAACCAAATTTACACAATATCTTTCTACAAATACAGCACTACAAAGGATAATAAATGGAAAAGCCCAACATAAGGAGGCAAGCTACACCCTAGAAGAAGCAAGAAACTAATCGTCTTGGCAACAAAACAAAGAGAATGAAAGCACACAACCATAACCTCACATCCAAATATGAATATAACAGGAAGCAATAATCACTATTCCTTAATATCTCTCAACATCAATAGTCTCGACTCCCCAATAAAAAGACATAGATTAACAAACTGGATACTCAATGAGGACCCTGCATTCTGCTGCCTACAGGAAATACACCTCAGAGACAAAGACAGACACTACCTCAGAGTGAAAGGCTGGAAAACAACTTTCCAAGCAAATGGTCTGAAGAAGCAAGCTGGTGTAGCCATTTTAATATCGAATAAAACTGATTTTCAACTAAAAGTCAACAAAAAAGATAAGGAAGGACCCTTCATATTCATCAAAGGAAAAATCCACCAAGATGAACTCTCAATCCTAAATATATATGCCCCATATATAAGGGCACCAACATACATGAAAGAATCCTTAAGTTCAAAACACACATTGCACCTCACACAATAATATTAGGTGATTTCAACACCCCACGCTCATCACTGGACTGGTCATGTAAACAGAAATAAAAGAGAGACATAGGCAGACTAAGAGAAGTCATCAACCAAATGGACATAACAGATATTTATAGAACATTCTATCCTAAAGCAAAAGGATATACATTCTTCTCAGCTCATCATTGTACTTTCCCCAAAATTGACCATATAATTGGTCAAAAAACGGGCCTCAACAGGTACCGGAAGATAGAAATAATCCCATGCGTGCTATCAGACCACCACGGCCTAAAGTTGGACTTCAATAAAAATAGGGGAAGATCGCCCACATATAGGTGGAAGTTGAACAATTCTCTACTGAATGATAATCTGGTCAAGGAAGAAATGAAGAAAGAAATTAAAGACTTCTTAGAATTTAATGAAAATGAAGGTACAACATACCTAAACTTATGGGACACAATGAAAGCTGTGCTAAGAGGAAAACTCATAGATCTGAGTGCCTGCAGAAAGAAACAGGAGAGAGCATATGTCACCAGCTTGACAGCACACCTAAAAGCTCTAGAACAAAAAGAAGCAAATACACCCAGGAGGAGTAGAAGGCAGGAAATAATCAAACTCAGAGCTGAAATCAACCAAGTAGAAACAAAAAGGACCATAGAAAGAATCAAGAGAACCAAAAGTTGGTTCTTTGAGAAAATCAACAAGATAGAAAAACCCTTAGCCAGACTAACGAGAGGACACAGAGAGTGTGTCCAAATTAACAAAATCAGAAATGAAAAGGGAGACATAACTACAGATTCAGAGGAAATTCAAAAAATCATCAGATCTTACTATAAAAGCCTATATTCAACAAAACTTGAAAATCTGCAGGAAATGGACAATTTCATAGACAGATACCAGGTAACGAAGTTAAATCAGGAACAGATAAACCAGTTAAACAACCCCATAACTCCTAAGGAAATAGAAGCAGTCATTAAAGTTCTCCCAACCAAAAAGAGCCCAGGTCCAGACCGGTTTAGTGCAGACTGCTATCAGACCTTCATAGAAGACTTCATTCCAATATTATCCAAACTATTCCACAAAATTGAAATGGATGGAGCACTACCGAATTCCTTCTATGAAGCCACAATTACTCTTATACCTAAACCACACAAAGATCCAACAAAGAAAGAGAACTTCACACCAATTTCCCTTATAAATATTGACACAAAAATACTCAATAAATTTCTGACAAACCGAATGCAAGAGTACATCCAAACAATAATCCACCATGATCAAGTAGGCTTCATCCCAGGCATGCAGGGAATGTTTAATATACGGAAAACCACCAATATAATCCATTATATAAACAAACTGAAAAAACAAACCAAATGATCAATTCATTAGATGCTGAGAAAGCATTTGACAAAATTCAACACTGTTTCATGATAAAAGACCTGGAAAGAATAGGAATTCAAGGCCCATACCTAAACATAGTAAAAACCATATACAACAAACCAGTTGCTAACATTAAACTAAATGGAGAGAAACTTGAAGCAATCCCACTAAAATCAGGGACTAGACAAGGCTGCCCACTCTCTCCATACTTATCCAATATAGTTCTCAAAGTCATAACCAGAGCATTCAGACAACAAAAGGAGATCCAGGGGATACCGTTTGGAAAAGAAGTCAAAATATCACTCTTTGCGGATGATATGATAGTATATTTAAGTGTTCCCAAAAGTTCCACCAGAGAAATACTAACGCTGATAAACAACTTCAGCAAAGTGGCTGGGTATAAAATAAACACCAATAAATCAGTAGCCTTCCTCTACACAAAAGAGAAAAAAGCCGAGAAAGAAATTAGGGAAATGACACCCTCCATAATAGACCCAAATATAAAGTACCTCGGTGTGACTTTACCCAAGCATGTAAAAGATCTGTACAATAAGAACTTCAAGCCAATGAAGAAAGAAATTGAAGAAGATCTCAGAAGATGGAAAGATCTCCCATGCTCATGGATTGGCAGGATTAATATAGTAAAAATGGCCATTTTACCAAAAGCAATCTAAAGATTCAATGCAATTCCCATCAAAATACCAATCCAATTCTTCAAAGAGTTAGACAGAACAATCTGCAAATTCATCTGGAATAACAGAAAACTCAGGATTGGTAAAACTGTCCTCAACAATAAAAGGAGTTCAGGCAGAATCACTATCCCTGAACTCAAACAGTATTACAGAGCAATAGTGATAAAAACTGCATGGTATTGGTATAGAGACAGACAGATAGACCAATGGAATAGAATTGTAGACTGAGAAATGAACCCACACACCTGGGGTCACTTGATTTTTGACAAAGGAGCCAAAACCATCCAATATGAAAAAGATAGCATTTTCAGCAAATGGTGCTGGTTCAACTTGAGTTCAATATGTAGAAGAATGCAGATCGATCCATGATCATCACCTTGTACAAAGCTTAAGTCCAAGTGGATCAAGGACCTCCACATCATACCAGATACACTCAAACTAATAGAAGAAAAACTGGGCAGCATCTTGAACACATGGACACTGGAAAAAATTTCCTGAACAAAACACCAACAGCTTATGCTCTAAGATCAAGAATCGACAAATGGGATCTCATGAAACTGCAAAACTTCTTTAAGGCAAAGGACACTGTGGTTAGGACAAAACGGCAACCAACAGATTGGGAAAAGATTTTTACCAATTCTACAACATATAGAGGACTTATATCCAAAATATACAAAGAACTCTAGAAGTTAGACCACAGAGAGTCAAATAAACCTATTAAAAAATCGGGTTCAGAGCTAAACAAAGAATTCACAGCTGAGGAATGCCGAGTGGCTGAGAAACACCTAAATAAATGTTCAACATCTTTAGTCATAAGGGAAATGCAAATCAAAACAACCCTGAGATTTCACCTTACACCAATGAGAATGGCTAAGATCAAAAACTCATGGGATAGCAAATCCTGGCGAGGATGTGGAGAAAGAGGAATACTCCTCCATTGTTGGTGGGATTGCAGACTGGTACAACCATTTTGGAAATCAGTCTGGAGGTTCCTCAGAAAATTGGACATTGAACTACCTGAGGATCCAGCTAAACCTCTCTTGGGCATATACCAAAAATATTCCCCAACATATAAAAAAGACACATGCTCCACTATGTTCATAGCAGCCTTATTTATAATAGCCAGAAGCTGGAGAGAACCCAGATGTCCTTCAACAGAGGAATGGATACAGAAAATGTGGTTTATCTACACAATGGAATATTACTCAGCTATCAAAAACAATGACTTTATGAAATTCATAGGCAAATAAATGGTTGGAACTGGAAAATATCATCCTGAGTGAGGTAACCCAACCACTGAAAAATACTCATATTATGCACTCATTGATAGATGGCTATTCGCCCAAATGCTTTAATTACCCTAGATGTACTGAACACATGACACTCTAGACCGATGATCAAAATGTGAATGCTTCACTCCTTCTTGATAGGGTAACAAGAATACCCTTGGCAGGGAATAGAGAGCCAAAGTTTAAAACAGAGGCAGAAGGAACGCCCATTCAGAGCCTACCCCACATGTGGCCCATACATATACAGCCACACAATTAGACAAGATGGATGAAGCAAAGAGGTGCAGGCTGACAGGAGCCTTGAGGTACATCTCTCCTGAGAGACACACCCAGTATACAGGAAATCCAGAGGCGAATGCCAGTAGCAAACCACTGAACTGAGAACAGGACCCCTGTTGAAGGAATCAGAGAAAGGCTTGGAAGAGCTCGAAGGAGCTTGAGGCCACATATGAACAATAATGACAATCAACCAGAGCTTCCAGGGACTAAGCCACTACCCAAAGGCTATGCATGGACTGACCCTGGACTCTGACCTCATAGGTAGTAATGAATAGCCTAGTACTGCACCAGTGGAAGGGGAGCCCTTGGTCCTGCTAAGACTGAACCCCTAGTGAATATGACTGTTGGGGGGGAGGCCGGTAATGGGGGGTGGATTGGGAGGGGAACACCCATAGAGAAGGGGAGGGGGAGGGGTTGGGCGATGTTGGTCTGGAAACCGGTAAAGTAAATAGCATTCGAAATGTAAATAAGAAATACTCAAGTTAATAAAGAAAAAGAAACAAACTTTTACCTTTCATCCTCCACTTCTTCTAGTGGCTAGTTCTCATCATAGAACTAAATTAAAACATGATATTGCTGACATAATATCAAAATCTGAACAGCACTTACTCTTTCTCTAATGAAGGTAGCTAGCTTATTTAACACACATGGACTTATAATCAGAAACAGAAACAATATTAAGAAGAGTACCAAAAGGGAAGATATCAGAGTAGTCATCCAAGGAGCTCTACTAATCCAGCTCTCATACCATCCCTGTTGTTCTCTGTCTCTTTGTCTTTTGTCTAACCTTTTTTAAGTTGACTCACAGAGTCTTTAATTACTCCTGAATGGTCTACATAAAAGCACCATCCTTCTTTTAGTGTAGCACACAAACCTCCTTCTTTAAGGAATATCAGGTCTAATCTTCTCTTATCCTGAAGGACTACCTCTGAGAGGGAGGTTAGGGATTCTTGGAGGTCAGCTAAAAAGTCTTTTTACTCTTTTTATATCTAAGTCAATGGCAGTTCTGAATTCTCCATAAGCCTTTTGTTGCAGGGCAACAGTAGATGTCCTTGTAGCTGCACTTGCAGCACCTAGACTCAGCCTTAAGATAGCCCTAAGTAATTCTCAACTCTCTTTTGTGTCTTACTGAGTCTTTAGCATAAGGATTCCAATCTGGACACTAAGAGAAAAATCCGTAGCACCTTCATAAAGACATTGGAGAGATCCTACACTTGCAGCTTAACTGCCTGCACACATAAAATCACTAGAACAAAAAGCAACCACACATAGTAGGAGGAGAGGGCAGGAAATAATCAAAGTCAGGGTGAAAAATCATCCAAATATAAACAAAAAATATACAGTCAATCAATCAATCAATCAATAAAACCAAGAAATGTTTTTGAGATAATAAAGAAGATAAATAAACCCTTAGCCGAACTAACAAAAGAGTACAGAAACAGATTCCAAATTAACAAAATCAGAAATGAAAAGGGAGACATAAGAGCAGAAACTGAGGAAATTTAAAAATAATCCAATTTTTACTACAAATGCTTACACTGAACCAAAATAAAAAATTACATCAAATGAATGATTTTCTAAACAGGTAACACATACCAAAATTAAATCAAGGTCAGGTAAACTAAACAGTTTCCTTATGGGTTCATAAATAAATAGGAGACATTTAAAACATGCTACCCAGCTTCTGCATGTTATGAATAATGCTGCTATGAAGAAGGTGGAGCATGTGTTGTTGTTATATGTTGAATCATCTTTTGGGTATATGCCCAGGAGTAGTATAGCTAGTCCTAAGGTAGAACTATTTCCAATTATCTAAGGAACTGTCAAAATAATGTCCAAAGTGGTTGTACCAGTTTGCAATCCCACCAGGAATGGACGAGTGTTCCTCTTTGTCTATACCCTTGCCAGCATATGCTGTCACCTGAGTTTTTGATCTTAGCCATTCTGACTGGTGTGAAGTGGAATCACAGGGTTGTTTTGAAGACCCAGCTATACCACTACTGGGCACATACCCAGAAGATGTGCTTCAAGGACACATGTTTAAAGCAGTCTTATTTTTAATAGCCAGAAGCTGCAAAGGCCCCAGATGTTCCTCAATAGAAGAATGGACACATAGATTATGGTATCATTGTACAATGGAATACTATTCAGCTATTAAAAAACAATGACTTCATGAAATATAGAATAATGGATGGAATCAAAAATATCATTCTGAATGAGGTAACCCAGACACAAAGAACATACATGGTATGTAGTCATAGATAAGTAGATATTAACCCAAAAGCTCACAATGCCCATGAAAGAACCCACAGACCAGATGGATCTTAAGAGGAATGAAAACCAGAGTGTGGATTCTTTAGTCCTGCATTGAGAGGGGAACAGGTTGATGGAGGGAGGTGGAAGAAGGGGGAACTTGAGAGAGAGGGAGAGAAGGGAGAGAGGAGTGAAGGTTGTAGTATCAAATACAGGAGGGGACAGGAGAGAGGTACAGAGGGTCAGGAAATTGAATAAAATGTGCAGTAGCAGGGGTTGAGGAACTGGATAGCTGGAGGGTCCCAGACTCTAGATAAAAGAGACTCTCACAGGACCCAACGGGAACAACTTTAGCTAAAATTAACAGAGAAGAGGAGGTAGAACCTGTAGAAACCACTGCTAGTAGATAGGCGCTGCCCATGGTTGATTGATGGGACACCCCAACCATCTCAAAGTTTTTGACCCAGAAATATTCCTGTCTGAAGAAAGAACAGGTCAAAAAAATGGAGCAGAGGCTGAAGGAAGCGCCATCCGAATCTGACCCACCTGGAGATTCACTATGTTTTCAAACACCAATCCAAACACTGTTGCAGTTGTCAGGAGGTGCTTGCTGTCAGGTGTGGCTGTTCCAGGTGTTCTCTCTGTTCCTAGGGAGATTCAGCCAGCAACTGACCAGTTCTTAGATGTAGTCTCCCAGACTGCCAATGTGAAGTCTGTCCTTGAGTCATCTTTTCTCAGCAGTAAGTAGGAGTAAAAGAGCATTTGACTGTACTTAAGAGAGTAGAAAAATTAGTTTATGCCAAATTTATTTTAGTCTTATTTCAATTTTTTATTGTTGCTAATATTTTAGTAAATGGTTCTTTTATTGGTCAGCATTCTTTTTTAAACTACCTCTAAACACCAACAAAATTCAAATCACTGTCACTGAAATGTAATGATATGCTTTTAAAATAATCTTAACATATCAGTTTTCAATTTTGTAGGTTATAATACATCTCTGTATTTGTTTTTATAAACGGACAAAATAAATTTCTAAGGAGACAGCACATTCTACTAACCTTATTCTTTTGAGAAAAATATATGATTTGTTTCCATTACGCTTGATGATTGCTAAAAGGAAACAAGTAGTCAAACTCATTTGCACACTTTCTGAAGAGGGTTGCTATTCCTCTGTTATTTCCTAGTGAGGTGAATTTATCTCTGTGGGTTTGACTTTGAGCCATATAAACCCCACTGGGATCTGAAAATCCTTTCATAATAGACAAAGGTTTTTATGCATAGACTGAGAAAACTAATACGGTTCAGGGCAAAAAAATACTAGGCTTGTCGAAGAAGAAATTGAAATGTATTATAAGTATTAGAATGTCCTTTGGTTCAGACTGTTAATTCAATTATAACAGCATATTTGCTTATTACTAATGCATAAGAAGTTTATGGTAGCTGTTACTACAATTAAATGTATTTAAGAAAGATACAAATGAAGAACATTTTAACCTTTTTACTTGAAAAATTAAATTCTACAGGCTACATTAATCATAGACTGTGCTGCACAGGGTTTCCTTTTAGTGTGCTTTTTTGTTTCTGGCCTGCTAACAATTCTCTTATCCTTATTCTTCTTCTCCAGTTTATGAAATCAGCTTCATAGGAGGTAAGAAAACTGTGAAACTATATCTATGATTGTCTTTTATTACTGTTTACCTGAAAACATATTTTTCCTTCAGAATGTTCATTTGTCATACAACATTGCATCTTATTTCTTTATGCAGTGTATCTACCATTTGATCCTTAACAAATCCACTCTACTTAACTACGTTTCCAAATCAAAATAGTAAATAATCATTCTAATTCTGAGCCTTTTTAATTTCCCTGTTATTTCTTAGCCTGTTTCCATAGTTCATGTTCATGTTCATGTTCATTTTTAACAGTAATTTTCTTATAACTAAACATATCATTGACCTTGTTCATATCTTCTTTTTGAATGATATTCAAAATTCCTACAATAATCTTAATGAATTTTGTGTATGTAGAAATACAGGGTTTGGGGATTTAGCTCAGTAGTAGAGCACTTGCCTAGCAAGCACAAGGCCCTGGGTTCAGTCCTCATCTCCAGAAAGAAAAAAAAATACAGAAGCAGGTCAGACAATACAAGTCTCTGATTTCAGTTTCTACCATATCTTTACTACCTTCTCTTTCCAAATAATAATATATTACTACTGGATGTATTTATACAATGAGAATAGGGATATTCTATTATTGTCAAGATAAAAAAATATGGATAGGGTTAGATAAAATTTAAATCACTGTCTTTTTAAAAACGTGTGAGAAAAATTAATCAATTCTCTGCACAAAGGAATATATCTACGGTATAAGAAAAGATGAAACTCCTCTCTGCATCTTTGTATACATTCATCTTGTCTAAACGCCAGTCACGAGCTGATCACAAAGCAAGGAAAAGTGTCAAAGATCCCTGAAAGGACACAGCTGCAGCACTGCAAGTCAAGGCTTGTGAAATTATGCATAGAACAATTACTAGTCATTGGACACTACAATCTCCTCTCAGTAGGAGCAAATATATCAGATATTATTGGCGTTTATTTTAATATTAGAATATTAATTTTATCAGAAAATCATATACTGGAACATTTCTTCTAACTGTAGTAAAAAGAAATAGTTTTTATTATAGGCAGAACACCACTTGTTCAATCAGAAGACATAAATACGAAATGCTTGCTAGGAATTCAAAGGTTGACAGCAATTGTTATTTAACCATATCTTCAACCCTGTCACAGCTCTGTGGTTTAATTTTGGATCTGGTTCCAATAATAAATGGATTTAATAAATAAATAAACATATTTCCCTTATGCTATGTCTTTCAATGCCAGAAAGAATTAAATAGCTAGTAAATACAAATGGAAGTTTAGCTTGATAATATTAGAGTTATAATGGAAATTACTCTTGATAATATTAGAGTTATAATGGAAATAACTCCTGATAATATTAGAGTTGTAGCAACTTAAACTTTTAATGATGTGGTGTGTCTTAAGTGGATAAACAAGGTCAAAGATTTTTTGAAATGTTCTTATAGAAGTAAGAAGGTGTACAAAGAAAAAATGAAATTATTGAGATAGAATTCTTAACTCATAATCAGTCAACCCACATGAGTAGTAGTTTGTTTTATCATGCCTTTTGCCACCTAAACACAAATTGAAAAACAAATTCAAGATCTGCTCTTAGGGAGACTCAGAAGGAAATAGTAATTGCTTTGAGATATTTTCTCAACTTGGGTGCACAATTCTTGGGATAGTGTCACATGTTAAGAACTTTCAAATTTGAAACAGATTTTTTTAATTTTTTTATCTTTATTAACTTCAGTATTTCTTTTTATTTTTGTATCCTCATTAATTGAGTATTACTTATTTACATTTCGATTGTTATTTCCCTTACCGGTTTCCAGGCCAACATCCCCCTAACCCATCCCCATCCCATTCCCTATGGGTGTTCCCTTCCCATCCTCCCCCCCCATTACCGCCATCCCCCCAACAATCACGTTCACTGGGGGTTCAGTCTTGGCAGGACCAAAGCTTCCACTTCCACTGGTGCTCTTACTAGGATACTCATTGCTACCTATGAGGTTAGAGCACAGGGTCAGTCCATGTATATAGTCTTTGGGTAGTGCCTTAGTCCTGGAAGCTGTGGTTGGTTGGCATTGGTGTTCATATGGGGTCTCCAGCCCCTTCAAGCTCCTTCAGTCCTTTCTCTGATTCCTTCAACAGGGGTCCCGTTCTCAGTTCAGTGGTTTGCTGCTGGCATTCGCCCATGTATTTGCTGTATTCTGGCTTTGTCTCTCAGGAGAGACCTACACCTGGTTCCTGTCGGCCTACACTTCTTTGCTTCATCCATCTTATCTAATTGGGTGGCTGTAAATGTATGGGCCACATGCAGGGAAGGCTCTGAATGGGTGTTCCTTCTGCTTCTGTTCTAAACGTTGCCTCCCTGTTCTCTGCCAATGGTATTCTTGTTCCCCTTTTAAAGAAGGAGTTAAGCATTCACATTTTGGTTATCCTTCTTGAATTTCATGTGTTCTGTGCATCTAGGGTAATTCAAGCATTTGGGCTAATGGCCACTTATCAGTGAGTGCATACCATGTGTGTTTTTCTGTGATTGGGTTACCTCACTCAGGATGATATTTTCCAGTTCCATATATTTGCCTATGATTTTCATAAAGTCATTGTTTTTGATAGCTGAGTAATATTCCATTGTGTAGATGTACCACATTTTCTGTATCCATTCCTCTGTTGAAGGGCATCTGGGTTCTCTCCAGCTTCTAGCTATTATAAATAAGGCTTCTATAAACATAGTGGAGCATGTGTCTTTGGAATATGTTGGGGCATCTTTTGGGTATATGTCCAAGAGAGGTACAGCTGGGTCCTCAGGTAGTTGAGTGTCCAATATTCTGAAAAACCTCCAGACTCATTTCCAGAATGATTGTACCAGTCTGCAATCCCACCAACAATGGAGGAGTGTTCCTCTTTCTCCACATCCTCGCCAGCATTTCCTGTTACCTGAGTTTTTGATCTTAGCAATTCTCATTGGTGTAAGGTGAAATCTCAGGGTTGTTTTGATTTGCATTTCCCTTATGACTAAAGATGTTGAACGTTTCTTTAGATGTTTCTCAGTCATTTGTCATTCCTCAACTGTGAAATCTTTGTTTAGCTCTAAACCCCATTTTTTATAGGGTTATTTGTCTCCCTGCGGTCTAACATTTGAGTTCTTTGTATATTTTGGATATAAGCACTCAATCTGTTGTAGGGATGGTAAAGATCTTTTCCCAATCTGTTGGTTGATGTTTTATCCTAACAACAGGGTCCTTTGCCTTACAGAAGCTTTGCAGTTTTATGAGATCCCATTTGTCGATTCTTGATCTTAGAGCATAAGCCATTGGTGTTTTGTTCAGGAAATTTTCTCCAGTGCCCATGTGTTCGAGATGCTTCCTCAATTTTTCTTCTGTTTCAGTGTATCTGGTTTGATGTGGAGGAACTTGATGCACTTGGAGTTTAGCTTTGTACAGGGTGATAAGCATGGATCAATCTGCATTCTTCTACATATTGACCTCTAGTTCAACTAGCACCATTTGCTGAAAATGCAAACTTTTGTCCATTGGATGGTTTTGGCTCCTTTGTCAAAAATCAAGTGCCCATAGGGGTGTGGGTTCATTTCTGGGTCTTCAATTCTATTACACTGGTCTATCTTTCTGTTCTGTACCAATACCATGTAGTTTTTTTCACTATTGCTCTGTAATACTGTTTGAGTTCACGGATAGTGATTCCCCTTGAAGTCCTTTTATTGTTGAGGTTAGTTTTAGCTATACTGGGTTTTTTGTTATTGCAGATGAATTTGTCAATTGTTCTGTCTAACTGTTTGAAGAATTGGATTGGTGTTTTGATGGGGATTGCATTGAATCTGTAGATCGCTTTTGGTAAAATGGCCATTTTTACTATATTAATCCTGCCAATCCATGAGCATGGGAGATCTTTCCATCTTCTGAGGTCTTCTTCAATTTCTTTCTTCAGAGTCTTGAAGTTCTTATTGTACATATCTTTTACTTGCTTGGTTAAAGACAAAGTGAGATATTTTATATTATTTGGGATATTATGAAGGGTGTTGTTTCCCTAATTTATTTCTCGGCTTGTTTTTCTTTTGTGTAGAGGAAGACTACTGACTTATTTGAGTTAATTTTATACACAGCCACTTGGCTGAAGCTGTTTATCAGCTCTAGTAGTTCTCTGGTAGAACTTTTCATATCAATTAAATATAATATCATATCATCTGCAAATAGTGATATTTTGACTTCTTCTTTTCCAATCTGTATCCCCTTGATCTCCTTTTGTTGTCTGAATGCTCTGGTTATGACTTTGAGAACTATATTGGATAAGTATGGAGAGAATGGGCAGCCTTGTCTAGTCCCTGATTTTAGTGGGATTGCTTCAAGTTTCTCTCCATTTAGTTTAATGTTAGTGACTGGTTTGCTGTATATGGCTTTTACTATGTTTAGGAATGGGCCTTGAATTCCTATTCTTTCCAGGACTTTTATCATGAAGGGGTGTTGAATTTTGTCAAATGCTTTCTCAACATCTAATGAAATGATCATGTGGTTTTGTTCTTTCAGTTTGTTTATATAATGGATTATGTTGACGGTTTTCCGTACATTAAACATTACCTGCATGCCTGGGATGAAGCCTACTTGATCATGGTGGATGATTGTTTTGATGTGCTCTTGGATTCGGTTTGCCAGAATTTTATTGAGTATTTTTCCATCGATATTCATAGGGAAATTGGTCTGAAGTTATCTTTTTTCTTGGGTCTTTGTCTGGTTTAGGTATAAGATTAATTGTGTCTTCATAGAAGGAATTCAGTAGTGCTCCATCTGTTTCAATTTTGTTTAATAGTTTGAAAAGTATTGGTATGAGGTCTTCTATGAATGTCTGTCTATATCTCTCTTTAATTTCTGTTTCCATGATCTGTCCATTGATGAGAGTGGGGTGTTGAAATCTCATACTATTATTTTGTGAGGTACAGTGTGTCTTTCGAGCTTTAGTAAGGTTTCTTTTATGTATGTAGGTGCCCTTTTATTTGGAGCATAGATATGTATGATTGAGTGTTCATCTTGGTGGGTTTTTCCTTTGATGAATATGAAGTGTCCTTCCTTATCTTTTTTGTTGACTTTTAGTTGAAAATCTGTTTTATTCGATATTAGAATGGCTACACCAGCTTGCTTCTTCAGACCATTTGCTTGGAAAGTTGTTTTCCAGCCTTTCACTCTGAGGTAGTGTCTGTCTTTGTCTCTGAGGTGTGTTTCCTGGAGGCAACAGAATCCAGGATCCTCATTGCCTATCCAGTTTGTTAATCTATATCTTTTTATTGGGAAGTTGAGACCATTGATGTTGAGAGATATTAAGGAATAGTGATTATTTCTTCATGTTATATTCATATTTGGATGTGAATTATGTTTGTGTGCTTTTCTTCACTTTGTTTGTTGCCAAGACAATTAGTTTTGTGCTTTTTCTAGGGTGTCGCTTGCCTCCTTATGTTGGTCTTTACCATTTATTATCTTTTGTAGCGTTGGATTTGTAGAAAGATATTGTGTAAATTTGGTTTTGTCATGGAATATCTTGCTTTCTCCCTCTATGTTAATTCAGAATTTTGCAGGATACAGTAACCTGGGATGTCATTTGTGTTCTCTTAGGATCTGTATGACATCTGTCCAGGATCTTCTGGCTTTCTTAGTCTCTAGTGAGAAGTCTGGTGGGATTCTGATAGGTCTTCCTTTATATGTTACTTGACCTTTTTCTCTTACTGCTTTTAATATTTATTTAATATTCTTACTTTATTTTGTGCATTTGTTGTTTTGACTATTATGTGACGGGAGGAGTTCCTTTTCTGGTCCAATCTATTTGGAGTTCTGTAGGCTTCTTGTATGCCTATGGGCATCTCTTTCTTTAGGTTAGGGAAGTTTTCTTCTATGATTTCGTTGAAGATATTTACTGGTCCTTTGAGCTGGGAGTCTTCACTCTCTTCTATACCTATTATCCTTAGGTTTGATCTTCTCATTGAGTCCTGGATTTCCTGTATGTTTTGGACCAGTAGCTTTTTTCCATTTTACATTATCTTTGACAGTTTTGTCGATGATTTCTATGGAATCTTCTGCTCCTGAGATTCTCTCTTCTATCTCTTGTATTCTGTTGGTGATGCTTGTATCTGTGGCCTCTTGTCTCTTCCTTTGGTTTCCTAGATCCAGGGTTGTTTCCCTGTGTTCTTTCCTCATTGCTTCTATTTCCATTTTTAATTCCTTCAACAGTTTTATTGTGTTTTCCTGGAATTATTTCAGGGATTTTGTGATTCCTCTCTATAGGCTTTTACTTGTTTATTCATGTTTTCCTCCGTTTCTCTAAGGGAGTTCTTCATGTCTTTCTTGAAGTCCTCCAGCATCATGATCAAATATGATTTTAAATCTAGATATTCAGTGTTTGCTTTGGTGGGAGATTTGGGCTCTGATGATGCCATGTAATCTTGATTTCTGTTGCTTGGGTTCCTGATTTTTGCCTCTCACCATCAGGTTATCTCTGGTGTTACCTTTTCTGCTCTTTCTGACAGTGGCTATTCTGTCCTAAAGGCCTGTGTGTCAGGAGTGCTGTAGACCTGTTTTCCTGTTTTCTTTCAGCCAGTTATGGGAACAGAGTGTTCTGCTTTCGGGCGTGTAGTCTTTCCTATTTACTGGCCTTCAGCTGTTCTTGTAGGTCTGTGTCCTGAGTCCACCAAGCACTTCACTTGGAGCAGAAAAATTGGTCTTACCTGCAGTCCCATGGCAAAAGTTGCTTATGGGGGGCTGCTTTTGAGCTCTCTGTGAGGACGGCAACCAGGAGGGCCTGAGCAGCCTTTTCTGGGAGCCCCCATCCACCAGGGTCCCAGATGGCGTTAGGTGTTTTCCTTTGGAGTCAGAAATGTGGGCAGGGTGTAGTCTCTTTTGGCTTCCCAGTCGTATCTGCCCCTCTGAAGGTTAAGCTCTCCCTCCCATGGGATTTGGGTGCAGAGAACTGTTGACTGTGTTCCATCAGGTCCGGGCAGTGTCTGAAACATAGATTTAAAGCTTAATTTAAAATAAAGTGTCACTGATGAGAAGCTTACTCCTTTTATTGTTTTTATTTTGATAAAATAGCAAAAGGGAGAAAAACTATATGTGAACATAAAGTAAAAGAAAAAGTACTAAATTTTTTACGGTTTCTTTTTTAATGAAAATTTTGTGTATTTGCATTTCAAATACTAATCTTGTCTTCCAATATTTAAAAGACTTCTATAAAATGAATATATTTTTCTTCTATGTCTTCTAAAATTTAATACTAATATACTTAATTGAAAAGATGGAGCATAGCATTTTTCTATTAAGGAGAAAATAGTGAAGTTAAATAGCCTATTTTCAAGTATTCTCAGCCATGTTGTTAACATTTTATAAGAAAATAAATATATGAAAATAATAAAGAGTATGAGTCCACGAAAGGAGGAACTCTTAGATTTTGGGTTTGACATTAGGTTATATATTTTTTCTTGTTACTGAATAAATCATACCTTATATAATATTTAATGTGGAATATGAACTTGATAAGTAGTGAAAAAAGGGTGAGAGTTCAAATCAAAAGTTTTTAATTGAGGCAATTTTCAATCATACAGATTTAAACAGGCATATTACTTCAGATTTTTACAGATTTTTATGATCATTAAAAGACTATATATGTTTTATTTGTTGTTTCATTTTAAGGCATAATACTAACCAATAACAGAAAAAAATTATGTCAGTACATAAACATTAATTTCAATTACTTTCCATTTCAAAAACTAAATACGTTGAAATTTAAAACTCTAGTAATAGTAAACTTATACCATAAAACTGAATCAGCTATTCAACTGTAATTAACTATATTTTAGTCATCATACATTATTTGAATGTAGTAACATTCAGTAAAATGTATTTTAATGATACAAGAAAAGGTACATTAACTCATTCGAAGTAGACAATTCCAAAACACCAATAGGTTGAAAGAATTTTTCTTGATTAATATAAAAGCAAGAAAAATTAATTTCAAACCTATTGTTATTATTATCATTATTATTATTATTATTATTATTATTATTATTATCATTTTAAAATTGCAATCATTTAGATTGCCATACATGATTAATATTTGGACAAAAAAGTTATATGTCATAAAATGTATTGATTTTCATTTAAGTTCAAAGATTAATTAAATTCCAAAGTAGCATTAGGAGCATTATTGTTTCTCATTCATTGCCTAATTTTTCATTTTTATAAGCTTTGGTGCTAGAAGTTTTGTTACGGTTATTCTGAAAAAATATGCATTTTGCTTAAAAACAAATACTTCATCTTTTTTTTCTGTTTGATCATGTAGATGCCTGTGTTTGCTTTAATTATCTAATTCATTCAAGATGAATACTCTCTCAAACAATGAAATAGAAAACCGTGAATATGCTGGACTTGTAACCGGAAAAATGATTCCTTCCCAAATTTTAATGAAACACTTATAATACAGATACACATATAATGTGATAAGTACTTAGTGCAATTTTTCATGTATGATTTTGTTTGCTTTTGTTTTCTTTTTCAAAATTTTAATTGGAAAAAATACAATATATTTTGCTCACGTTTTTACCAACTCCCAACTCTTCCCAGATCCTCTCTACCTCTCCACCCACCCAACAATATTATTCACTTTTATATTTTGTATAATCAAACAACAAAACAAACCAAGAAACACATACAAAAATGTACAAAATTCAAAAAAGGAAATAATATTCAAGCAAAGACTAGTAAGACAAAAAGAATGAAGGAATGAAAGAGAACAAAGAGGAAAGCCTACAAATATGAGGGCAAATGTCTCCAAAAGCCATTATGTAAATTTTGTTTATTGGCTAAATAATTCCTGGAAAAATGTCCTACACTTTTATGTACTTGTTAAATATATGAGACATGACTTGAGGCAAATATTTTTCCTATGCCAAATGATATGAGTTGAATAAAGCTTCTTGGTTATGGGTCAGGGGGTATGTCACTTCCACATCTCAGCACTGTGATCCCAACTACCTTGAATCTATCACATATATTGTGTAAGCAAACATAATAGTCTCCTACTCTACTTTTTTTTTATTTTTTTTATTAACTTGAGTATTTCTTATTTACATTTCGAATGTTATTCCCTTTCCCGGTTTCCGGGCAAACATCCCCCTAATCCCTCCCCCTCCCCTTCTTTATGGGTGTTCCCCTCTCCACACTCCCCCCACCTACTCTACTTCTTTAACCCCCACAAGTACACAAAATTTGGTTTTCAAGTAGAATTATTTCCAATTCTCTGAGGAATTACCAGATTTCCAGAGTGGTTGTACCAGTTTAGAATCTGATCAACAATGGAGGAGTGTTTCTCTTTCCCCACATCCTCACAGCATGTACTGTCATTGGAATTTTTGATCTTAGTCATTCTGATTCCTGTAAGATAGAACCTTAAGTGTCATTTTAATTTACATCTCCCCGATTTAATTTGCATTTCCCTGATGACTAGGGATGTTGAATATTTCTCTAAATGCTTGTCAGCCATTGGAGATTCCTTGGTTGAAAATTCTCCTGGGTGTCTATTCAAAAGATGATCCATCATATGATTAGAACATGTGCTCCACTATGTTGATAATGGCCTTATTTCTAATAGTCAGAAAGTGGAAACAACACAGATGTCCCTCAACCAAAGAATAGATATTGAAAATGTAGTTCATTTAGACAATGGACTACTCCTCAGCTATTAAAAATGAAGACATTATGGATTTTGTAGGCAAATGGGTGAAACTAGAAAACATCGGCTAGAAAGAACCCAGATGTACTTCAACAGACTTATAGATACAAAAATATGGTACATTTACACAATGAAGTACTATTCAGTAATTAAAAACAATAACTTCATGAAATGCTTAGACAAATGGATATGTCTAAGAAAATATCCTCCTGAGTGAGGTAACCCAGTTACAAAAGAACATACATAATATGCACTCACTGATAAGTGGATATTAATCAAAAGCTTGGAATACCCAAGATACAATTAACAGACCATATGAACCTCAAGAAGAAGGAAGACTAAAATGTGGATGCATCAGTCCTTCTTAGAAGGCAGAACAAAATTTTCATGGGTGGAAACACAGGGACAAGGAGTGGAGCAGAGACTGAAGGAAAGGCCATCCAGAGACTGCCTCACCTGTGGATCTGTCCCATACACAGCCACCAAACCCAGTCACTATTGCTGATGCCAAGAAGTGCTTGCTGACAGGAGCCTGATATGGATGTCTCCTGAGAGGCTGTGCCAGAATTTTACTGGCAGATGAGGATGCTTGCAGATAACCATCAGACTGATCACAGGGACCCCAATGGAGGAGTTAGAGAGAGGACTGAAGGAGTTGAAGGGGTTTGCAACCCTGTAGGTAAAACAACAATATCAACAAGCCAGACCCCAGCCACTCACCCCAGAGCTCCAGGCAATAAAACTATCAACCAAAGAGTACACATGGAGAGACCCGTGGCTCCAGCTGCATATGTAGCAGAGGATGTCATTGTCTGGCATCAATAGGAGGGGAAGTTCATGGTCCTATGAGGATTCAATTCCCCAGTGTAGGGGAATGCCAGGGTGTTTCAGTGGGAGAAGGTGGGTAAGAGGGGGAGCATCCTCATAGAAGCAGAGGATGCGAGAGAGGAGAACCAGGAAAGGAGATAATATTTGAAATGTAAATACATAAACTATCCAATATATATATATATAAAAAGAAAATATCCTGAGTGAGGTAACCCAGACCCTAAAGGACATACATGGTATGTATTCACTGATAAATGAATATTAGGTACAAACGACTATATGAAGTTTAACAAGGAGGAAGTCCCAATGGTGAATACTTCAATCACACTTAGAAGGGGGACCAAAATAAAACAATCACTAGAGGCACAGGGAGCAAGTGACCTTTGTGTTGGAGGAGAGGGGAAGGGAAAGGGGCCTGGATCAGGTATGGTGGCAGACAAGAGAGAAGCTCACCAGGCCAGCAGAATGAACAGAAATATGCAACAGTGGGTGGTGGATTGTGGGGAAACCTCTAGTGGTCCAAGACACCAGGTATATGAGAGGAACCCAAAGCAGAATGAGGATAATCTTAGCCAAAATGCCCAATAGTGGAACCTAAGCAGATCTTCTACAATAGAAACACATGGCTCCTATTTGACATATGGGGCCACACAACCAACTTCAAATTTCTTTACTCATGATTGTTCCTGCCTAAATGAAACCCAAGGACAAAAAGGAGTAGGTATTGAAGAAAAGGCCACCCAGAGATCTGCTCAACTTGGAATCCATCCCATGTGCAGGCACTAAACCCTGACACTATTACTGATACAATGTTGTGCTTGCAGATGGAGCCTAGCATAGATACCCTTTGATGGACTCTACCAGAAATTGACTGAGACAGATGCAGATACTTACAGCCAACCTTTAGACTGAGTTCAGAAACTCCTAAGGAAGAGTTAGTTGAAGAACTTAATGAGCTGTTTGCAATCTCATAGGAAGAACAATACTATCAACTAACCCTTCTGATCTCTCAGATCTGAGCCACTAACCAAAGAGCATACATGAGCTGGTCCATAGCTCCCATTACATATGTAGCAGAGGACTATCTTGTCTGGGAAAAGTTATGCTTAGTCCTAAAGAAATTTGATGCCCCAGGGAAGGGGATGCTAGCATGGTGAGGTTGGAGTGGATGGGTGAGTGAGAGAACACCTACTCAAAAACAAATGGGATGGCAGATGGGCTGACAAACAAGAAAGAGGGACAATATTTTGAATGTATATAAATAAAATAATAAAATTTAAAAATAGAAATCTTTATCAAAGCTCTCAATCTCCATAAATAGATCCAGTTCTCATCTACAACATCGTATTTTTAATGTCTAGAGAGATTTCATTGTTTGTGTCTCAAAGTTAGTATGATCCTAATTTTAATCTTTTCATTTGTGACGTCTGACACATAATTATTTATGAATTATTATGCATATTTATTATTCACTCAAGTTACCCACCCTGTCAGTTATGTTGTTCATTAATGTAAAGCCAAACTCAAGGACCAAATTTGGTATCTAGAAAGTTCTCAGTAAATATTAATTGAGTAAGAAAAAGGTAGTATATTTGCATGTAGTAGGGTATGTTATTCTTTATAGATGTCACATACTCTCTTGCTATTTGAGGAAGAAAAACAATTTAACTCACAAAAGCAAATTTTAATGTTAAATCTCCCAGTTCATGGTGTGTACAGTTTGCCATCTGTTTTTCTAAACTACTCATGAAAGAATATTTTAAAACAAAATAATCCCACTTAACATCTGTTTGGTTTTATTCCCACTCTGCTAAGTGGTGGATTCCTTGACTTTTATTTATTGTCTGCAAGCCTCGTGCTTAGAAGAGAATAAAGGATAATAAACTGTATTTCATCATGACCTGAGCATCACGTTATATATCTCATAAGCAAAATACTACTTGAGCTGGGGATTTAGCTCAGTGGTAGAGCGCTTGCCTAGGAAGCACAAGGCCCTGGGTTCGGTCCCCAGCTCCGGAAAAAAAAAAAAAAAGACACAAAAAAAGATGCAAAATACTACTTGTAAATGCTTTTATATCTATGTTGACTGTTCAGTTTTTACCCCGTGAGATAATTTTACTTTTAATAACTGAATTGAAAAATTATGCAATCTCATATGTTTATTTCCATTCATTTTATATTAATTTTGAAATAATGAGAAATTATGTTATAACAAGGCATGAGAGTTTGTTTCAATTTTACCTTATTTTTGGCAAAAAATGTAGTAAATATTTTTCAGTACAGGTATTGTTATCATAGAACAAGAATTTTGTCACAAATATGTGTAATATATTTACATTAAATTCAATTTAAAATGATATATAATTTTATCTTATAGGACTCATTTATGTGACTCAGTTATGTTAATCATTAACATATAGTCATCCTCTAAAAACAAGTCTGGTATTTTATAAAGTACTCCACGAGTATTACTTTAGGAAATAGAAGAATAAATCAAATATATAGATTTACTTATAGTTGTAAATTACAACTTATATTTTCAATAGACATTAGTACAATGTTATTTCTTGAAAAAAGAAAATCATTTCACAAATATAAAGTTAGCAGAATATTTATAGAACATTATAGGTTTGCATAAATTTCAACAAAGGAAAATTTAAAGGAATTTATGATTTTTCATATGTAAAAGATTACTGTGAGCTCAAGGGAAGCCAGAAAAAAAAAACGAAACATAAAAAACACAGAAAATATGGATAGAGTATTTATGAATTGTATTAAATCAATTAAATATACATTTTAAACATTCTATGTAGATATATAAAAGAAAATAAATACTCAGTGCCCTGCCTTAATAATCTTAAATTAAATAAAGAAATAATTATTTAAGTCTTTTGCCTCACAGTCAGGTATATTACTTTATTTCTGGAAAAAAATAGCCTTTATATTATAGGTTGAAACAAATGACTGACACATTTTCAAAACAATATTCTCTGTATATGTAACAATATTGTTCAATTTATAAACTTCCTGAAATTTGAAAAATGTAATATCCTAAAAATTACAATCTCAACCAGCAAATTGTTATCTCTGAATTTTAAAATATACAGATAACATTATACAAACTGAGCAGTGTTATTTATAAACTTAATAATGAAGATGTGTGTGTGTCTGTCTGTCTGTCTGTCTTTCTGTCTCTCTGTGTGTGTGTGTGTGTGTGTGTGTGTGTGTGTGTGTGTGTGTATGAACATTTGAAGAAAAGAAGTGAGAACTTGACAGTAATAGTAGATACATGGGACTAATGGTAAGGAGTTAGATCTCACTAATCTCTGGGATTTATGAAGTTATCTCAGTAGAATGGTGGTCACTTGAAGATAAGGAAAGGAGTTAAGAAGGAAGGGGGATAAGGAAAAATTAATGTGATAATTAATTTCTAAGTTCAACTTAGAATTGAGTATTTCGCACTAGCAGGATGACTATAGATAAAAATAACAAGTTGTTTCAGGGGGTTAAAAGGAAAGATTTTTAATGTTTTTCCCCATAAGACAATTCTTGTCCTTCAAGTACAGCAGGAATTCCCTGATGGGACCAGACCCCAAGAATTGGCAATAGACTTATCTGCCAAAGAGGGCCTAAGGACAGATGCCAGAATTTTACTCAGAAGTGAAATACAATAGTCAAAGGAGGTAGATGGATAGAGGGAACTGGATAGGAGTTGAGTGGAGAGGAGAAGGGGGCATCAGGTTTAAGTGGAACCTAGGAGTGAAGGCCTAGAGAGCAAGTGACAAGTAGAGCAGGGCAGGGGGTTTAGCACTAGGATTTTCCGAAGGCTTGAGAAGGAAGAGGCTCCAGGGAGTCTGTGAGGGCTCTAGCTGAGACTTCTATGTGGGATTTGGAGCCTGAAGTGGCCACCTCTCATAGCCAGACAGGGACAGGGTTCCCAATGGAGGGATAAGAACACCAACCAATCCATAAAACCTTTAACACAAAATGTGTCCTGCCTACAAGAGGTGCAGGAACAAAGGAAGAGCAGAGACTGAGGGAAAGGCCAAGTAATGACTGGCACAATTTGAGACCCATTGCATGAGCATGAACCAATCCTTAACACTATTAGGATATATTGTTATTTTTGCAGACAAAAGCCTAATACAACTGTCCTCTGGGAGATTCTACCCAGCAGCTGACTGAAACAGATTCATAGACTCACAGTCAAACATTAGATGGCGCTTGTGGAGTCTTGTGAAAAAGTTGGGGGAAGGATTGAGGGATCAGGAGATGAGAGGGTCTCCATAGGAAGACCAAAAGAGTCAACTAATCTCGACCCTTTGGGGCTCTCAAACACTGAACTACCAACTAAAGAACATACATGGGCTGGACCTAGGTCCCCCTCATATACGTAGCAGAGTTGTGCAGCTTGGTCTTCATACAGGTCTTACAAAAAGTAGGGGCTATCCCTGACTCGGTTGCCTACCTGTGAATCCTGTTGCTCTAATTGAGCTTCCTTGTCTCACCTCAGTGCAAAAGCGTGCACCTAGCCCTGGAGGTGTGGTTGCTCTTCATGTTCCAGGGTGATTTGGTGTGGGGGGAGGGAATCCTACTTCTCAGGGGAGGAGGGGAAGAGGCAGTGTGACAGTGTGTCTGGGATGAGAGGGTGGATTCGATTGAGATGAAGAATGAATAAATAAATTATTTGAAAAAAAGAAAATAAGAATAATTAAACTTTAAAAAGAAAAATATATTTGAAGTGGCATGTATATTTATAATTCAGACTCCGCATTTAAATATACATCACAAAATGATTCATTAATATGTAAAATTTAGAGTTTTTAAAATCATTAAATTAATTATATAATTTCAAGTAAGTTTGATATTAGAATTATTTTGACTAACCACTATAACTATATTTTATGCAAATTTCATAACTATAGCTGTGTTTTATAAAGAGAATACTTCTTTACATTTAAACAGAAACTATTACTGCTCTTAAAGAAAACAGGTCCGTGTAACGGCACTTCCACCTAAAGAGTACACATGTGTGATCAGCTATAAATAATGTCACAGTATGTAAGATTTGTAACAAAAGCTGGCAGTATAGTCAAGAGATGTCACATGGGTTTTTCTTTCATAGAATGACATTTATATCCATGTGATTTGGCCCTGCTTTTCATGACACCCATATTAAATGTAATTAAGTTTAGGTAATGGCAGTGGTCAAGGTTAGAGGGCATTAATGGATTCTGGATGTGTATTTTGCTTTCTGATTCTAAGTACTGAACGGAACGTAAGACTTCATGTTACCCACACTGTATTACTGGATTTCACCTTTATTTGGACTTAAAAAAAATGGGGAAAGGAATCTGTTTCTTTTCTGATGAGAAAAAGAAAGGGTGTGGATTTAGAATAGAGAAATAGAGAGAGTCTGGGAGGAGTTGTAGGGAATTGGAACAAACATAATCAGAATATACTGTGTATAAAAAACTGTTTTCAACAACAATATAAAGAGATTTTTTAAAATCTATTTTCAATAAAATTGCACAAATGAAAGAAATCAATATTACATATATGGTTAGTTAAAAATTGAACAATGCTTAAGGAAGAAATTATATATAGAGAGAAGAATAACAATTTTGGAAAAAATATAAAATTTTACAAAGAATGTGTTTTAAAGTACATGTGCTCTGTTCTTAGAAGTTTTTTATTTTATAATTATTCTTGCTTTATGTATTACATCCTGACCACAGTTCCCTTTCTCTCCTCTCCTTATATTCCCTCCCCTTCATCCATTCTTCTTCCTTTTCTCTGAATAAAAGAACAGGCTTCCCATGGGTATCATCCAAACATGCCATACCTCAGCAATATATGCTCTACTGTAAATAATAAAACTCATTTGATATTCATATCACTATAGTCAAAAGGAGGAAGATAAACAAGCAAACAAACAACAAATACCCAACAGCAACAACAAAAACAATCAAAGAAACCCAAAGAACATCCAAAACCTAATGCTGGCTTGGATTTGGAAGAGGAATCATCATCATTTATTGTGAGTCAGAATGCAAATTTATGCTATCACTATAGAAATTAGGATAGAAACTCCTGTAATGCTAAAAGCAACTCCACTGTATGATTAAATTATAGTACTTCTGGTATTATACCAAAACAAAACAAACAATCTCAACATCCTCCTCCACAGAAACTATTTAGCAATGTAAATATTTATAATTGCTTTATTAAAAATAGTCAGGAATATATACAATCTTAATATTCACCAATAGAAGAACTGATAATGAAAAATGTGGTGCCTATACCCAGTGCACTAACTTTCAGTTATTTAAAATAGTCAAAATCACGAATTTTTCAGGTAAATGAATGGACCCAAAAAGGATTATAATCAAGGATGATTAATAACAATTGTTATATTACAGACATCTATGAGAGTAACACTAATAATGGAGGATATGGATACTAATCAGCTGTTTTCTGTCACCAGGCAAGACTTCTAATTGTGGGATGAAAAGACCAACACAGACAAAAAACCTTTGAACCACGACCTATCCTGCCAGCAAGATGTTCTGGGACAAAGATTGCTCAGAACTTGTGAGAGTGGCAAACAATGATTGCTCTAAATTGAGGGTCATGCAAAAAGAGTTTGTCCATGTTTGCACTGCCTGCATGACAAGAAACTTTCAATTGGATTACCCAGAGATCAAGAGTAGAACCCAACATGACTGCTAACACAAATCAAAGGCAACAAGAAAATTGTCAATGAAATGGTATTCCACTATATTCATAGGTTCCAGGAAGGTTCCATTGCACTAGGTTTCCATATCACCCACCAAATGCCTCTAAATGAAGTCATTTTTTCCTACAAGCTCTATCTCATTCCTTCCCTCCCCTGTCTGATACTATCCATTCAGAGTCCTAGTCACTTTCAGTCCACCTGCAAGATCTGTTTTATTTCTCTTTCTTAGGGAGATCAATGCATTGCCCCTAGAAACCTCCTTGATATTTAGCCTCTCTGAATTTGTGAATTATAGTGTGCTTATCCTTTACTTAAGAGCTAATATCCACTTATAAGTAAGTACATATTATGTTTGTCTTTCTGGTTCACGGTTACCTCATTCAAAAATATTTTTTCTAGTTCCACTCATTTTATGCAAATTACATGTTGTTGGTTTTTTTAATGCTCAGTATTTTTCCATTGTGTAAAAGAGCTACATAATTTTTTTATCAATTGTGCAATTGAGAGTTATCTAGATTGTTTCCAGTTTCTTGCTAATATGAATAAAGCCAGTAGGATCTTAATTGAGCAAATGTCCTTGTGGTAAGATGGAGCATCTTTAGGGCATGTGTCCAAGAGAAGGGTAACTGGTTCTTGAAGTAGATAGATTTCCAATTTTGTGAGGAACTACTATATTGATTTCCATAACAGCTGTACAAGTTTACACTCTCACCAGCAAGAGGAGTGTCCCTCTTGCTCTACATCCTCACCAGCATAAGCTGTCACGTTTCTTATTGATTTCAGCCATTTTGACAGGTGTAAGATAAAATCTCAAAATAGTTTTGATTTTCTTTTCCCTGATGGCTAAAGATGTTGAGCATTTCTCAGCTATTTGAGATTCTTCTATTGAGAACAGTGTTTAGCTCTGTACCCCACTTTTATGCACACTATTTGGCTGATTGGTGTCTACCTTCTTGGGTTCTTTATATCTTTAACCCTTTATGGAATAAACACTTTGTGAAAATATTTCCTGTTTTTCAGGTTGCCATTTTGTCCTACTGAGACTGTCCTTTCCTTATAGAAGTCTTTCAGTTTTATGCAGTTACATTCATTAATTGCTAATCTCAGTGCCTGTTCTTTTCCAGTTCTTTTTAGGAAATTGTCTCATATGCCTATATGACCAGGCTATTTCCCACTTTCTCTTCTAGCAGGTTCAGCTTGCCTGGTTTTATATTGAGGTCTTTGATTTACATGGACGTGAGTTTTGCTAAAGATGATAGATATGGATAAATTTTCATTCTTCAATATGCTGACAACCAATCAGAACATCAGAACTTGTTAAAGATGGTTTTCCTTCCCAGTGTGTATTTTTAGTTTCTTTATTAAAAAATATGTGTCCACACATGTGTGGATTTATATGTGTGTGTCTTCCACTGAATGCCCTTGAACATTTGTCTGTTTTTATGATAAAACCATGTGGAGGTTCTACCCTGACCTTCAAAGCAGGAGTTGATGCATCAGCTATTTTTGCTATCCCAACAATTGGTAGAATTTCTTTGCCTGAGTTGGGAGTTCTGCTTTTAGCCTGATAAGAGAGACCTGTGCCGAGAAATGGGAACCTATGCCATTGGCTGCCATCATGAGGTAGTTTGTGTCATCAGTCATGTCTATTATAAGGGCTAATGATTTTTACCCGTATAAGCCTGCTGCTTTACTATGAAGTTGAGCCTTGTTCAGAACTTTGTCTTGGTTCCATTCTTCTCTCATCCTTGTTCTTTAATTTCCAGACTCCCATTTGAGGTATCTACATTGACTGGTGGCTTTGGGTTAACAAGAACACCATGTGTTTTTATTTTTTTTTTTTATTACTATAGATCTGTAGTATAGCTTGAAATCAGGAATGGTGTTACTTCCAGAATTTCTTTATTGTTCAGGATTATTTTTGTTATCCTGTTTTTCTTTTTGTTTTTTTTTGTTTTTTGTTTTTATTTTAATATGAAATTGGGTATTGTCCTATCAAAGCCTGTAAAGTATTGGCTTGAAATTTTGATGCGATAATGCATTAAATCTGTATATTTCTTTTTGTAGGATGATTATTTTTACTTTGATAATTTTACACATCCACAAGTATGGAAGATCTTTCCATTTCATTGTGGGTGTGGCCTTTAAGACTCTTGTTTTAGAAGTCTAGAAGCCAGTCTGCCTGGATGCTATTATGCCTACTCCCTGGTGATAATGGACTTAACTGTGAACCTGTAAGCCAGCCCCAATTAACGTCCTCATAAGTATTTCCTTGGACATGTGTGTGTTCATAGCAGTAAATCCCTATTTAGCTATTTAAAACCAAAACCTCATGAATTTTGCAGCCAAATGGATGGAACTTGAGAATATCATCCTTATGAGGTAGCCCAGTCCCTAAAGAACATGCATGGAATGTACTCACTTTTATGTAGATATTAGCCATAAAATAGGGGTACGTACCATGTCACACTTCACAGACTCAAAGAAGTAAAACAAGAAGGAAGGCCCACGTGAGGAAGCTTGAAATCTCACTTAGAATTGTCATAAGAGGCAGAAAGTTGCTGGGCACTGGGAGACAGTGGGGATGTGGAAGAGAATACGAAATTAAGAATCTGGTGTGAGGAAGGACAGGGGAAATGGCTAGATGACCGTGAAAATTAATAGAAACCTGCAACTGATGGGGGTGAGGAGGTGGAGGGCATCTCCAGGACAAGATAGAGTCATGAGATATGGGAAGTGACCAAGAATCCATGGTGGTGACCTTAGCTTTAACTGACTACACTGGGGATATGGAACCTGAAGAAGAGTACACCAGTGGAGTAAAAGAGATATCATCTTACCCACAAAGCTTTCAACCTAAAATTTATCCTATCTACAAAAAATGCAGGCTTGAGGAATGGAACAGAGTCATAGGGAATGGCCAACCAGTAACTGGCCCAACTAGAGACCCATTCCATGTACTAAGCACCAGTCCCTGACACAATTAAAGAGACTCTGTTATGCTTGCAGACAGGACCATATTGTCTCTTAGAGGCTCCACCTGGCAGCTGACTCAGACTGATACAGACACCCAGAGACACATACCAACAGAATCAACTAAACTGGACTAGTAGAGCTCCCAGAGTCTGGACCTAGGCCTCCACGGACATATGCAACTCATGTGCAACTTGGTATTCATGTGGGTCTGGAACAACTGGAGTGTGAGCTATCCCAAAAGCTGTTACCTGTATTTGATATATATTCTACTGGCTAGGTTGCCTTGTCTGGCCACAGTGGGAGAGGAAGCACTTAGCCTCATAAAGATTTGAAGTGCCAAGGTAGGCGGGGTGATATCCAGGGAGGCCCACACCCACTCATTAGAGAAGAGGATGGGTGACAGGTGAAGGATTGTGGGAGAGGGTGACCAGCAGGGGTGTGAGGGAACAAGATGAAGTGAATATGTAAAATAAATAAAAGAATAAATAAATAAATACCCTAAAACGCAAATATTATACATTATTTTTATCATTCAGTTCGGAAGATAAAATTGAGATTATTCATTACTGACCATATTCAGACTTCTGTTTCAAAAATATGGCATATTTCTTCATTTATGTGAGATATTAATTCAGTGGAATTTTATAGAGTTTAAACTAAAACTATAATTTACAATGGAATTTTTAAAGTTGTATTTTTAAAATAGAAATTTAAATATTTTAAAATTAGAAGAAAGGCAAGCATTATTACACTTTTGGCTGTAACCTTAACTCAAATTTATAAGATCATTCACACTATCTTGAAACTTTCTAGACAAATTATTTTTTTCAAAAGTATGAGGAAGACACAATGTACTGTGTAAATAAATAACATGCAAAAAAGAAAAAAGAAAACTATTTCTGGCATCCTATTTGGATTCCCTTGAAATGCCCTTTTAGAACTTTTTACTTTACCGCTGAAAATCATGAGCAACTGATCTTTTCATGTCTTCTCTGAGGGTACTTAAGTAGGAGAAGTAGGAGAGTTCTCACCCTTTGAGAGAACTGGAGGTCAGGAAAATCTTAAGAAGCTTAAAACCTAATAAGAACTATCATTCAAGTCAAATAAAGGCAATAAACAAAGTAACAGGTAAGTCTTAATGATACAACACTGTGCTTTTAATTGTCTTTAAAAAGTCAGAATTTATACTAACATTAAAACCAGAATAAACACACATACACATACATTGTTTTGATTTTGAAACCATCTGCTAAGAACACATTCTTCCTATATCTATGGTCTTCTATATTTTAAGATATGATATGCCTCTCCTTTTAAATTATTATTAAATATTGATAATTTTTATATTAAAAGTTAGATAATGTTTGTACAAAATGAGAGTGTAGATTTTAAATCTCTGTCTTATAATGATAAAATTGATCATATTTTAGTAGTATCCCCTTCTTCAGGCCAGTATGGCTTGCCTTTTTAGCAATTAGCTTAGTGTTTAAGCTAATTGAGAAAGACCTTATTATATGAATCTTCAATAAGTCTTCAGATGTCAAACAGCATTTGATTTTTTTCTTGAGGGACAGTATAAGACATGGAGGTGACTAAGTTCTATTTTATTTAAGAGATATTGTGAACACAGGTGAAATATAGGAGCATCTTTGTAGCTACATGCACTGACAATATATTTTATCATTTCATCAACATGCTATGTTCAAATTCAGAAGCCAAAGTTTGGTGTTTTGACTAATTGGCATGGGTAAGAATCTCAAAAAATTAAAAGATAGTTTCAGGATATGAAGAGATAAACACCAAAGGACGATAACCTTTGAATAAATATCTAGAGCTCAATAAAACCGTAATAATAAAATTATTTTTAAAGAAAGAAACAGCATTAGGAAACACATGGTTTGAATAACATTCTTGTACACAAAATTTGCAAGTATGTCTTTTAAAGGCAAAGAACAAGAAATGTACAATTCACAAGATGTTATCTTTTTTATATATCAACTGAATTCCCATGGATTGGATGTGTTGTCATAATATTTTTATTTACATCCTGGGGGTACATTATATATTGTAGTTGTTTAGTTGAGAATGAGCCAGGTATTAATACAAAACTAGAAATAAAGAGTAAAGGGAAAGGAGGCAATAGGAGAGAGGAGAGAACGAGAGGGGGAGAAAGAGAAAGTTTGTGGTGTGGCATCATTAGGGATGTAATTCCACATTTTGTCTCCAGCCCTGGCTGTAGGCCTTCAAGGTTAACACAATCATTTCATCCCTTGCTCTTTTATCCATTTCTTGTTGGTGTACAGGAGTTTTAATCCAACAATGTGGTTGCTTGGGAAAGGATTGCTTCCAAAGACCTTCTAAGTCTATATAATCTGGCTGGAATGCCGACACACACTGAATTACAGTGTGATCTTTCTGGAATAAAAACCCACCATTAGTACACACTTTTCATCCCTAACAAAGATTAAGGATAGTTCGAAGATCATGTTAATTTGAAGGAGAAAGCAGCCATGTTTGAAAGTCTAAATGAGGTGTAGAAAGACTTGTCAGAATCAACCAGAGACTGGCACAACTCTCAGGAGAAAGGCACCGGAAATGGAGACTACTTAATAACAGTTCTGGAAGAGAAGAGAAATAGTGTATGTCACAGTTTTACCTGGACAGTTTTACAGAGACAAGTCAGAGAACAATCTAGACACAGCTGAATACCGAATGAGCCAGAGAATGAAAAGAAGCCAGAAGATTAGAACATTTTGTCTAAGTATGAGACCTATCAGAACAATTCCATGAGATGATTAGAGAAACCAGTTTGAATCAAACAGCTTCAGGAGGCATTAAGCCAGAACAACTGAGTTGAACCAGCCAGGGAGAGTTCAGAAAGAGAAAGGGTAAGTTTATTAAGTAGTAAGTCTCCGAGGGTGAAGCACTCTAAGCTTAGGTTAGCAGGCAGATGCTGGAAACTGCAGTCGCTCATTTCATCCCTAATCTGAGTTAATAAAAGCTACATTTACATGAATGATATTATAGTAAACATTTGAAGAAAGAAGTTATTGTTCCATGATTTATAAGTTTGTTTCTTCACAGGAATAATTAATAAAAATGTATGTATTTTTCCTAAAAGAATTATGTTAAGAAATTAGCCCTGACCAAAGTAATATGTAGCAGTTTTACATTGAACGAATCCTACCCATCTCAAAAATTAATTTTGAATAGATATATTTTATCAAAGTGTTCTGGTATCTAAGAGAATTATTGTAAAACTTTTATACCAGTGAAGATCTTTAAAACCACTGAGTGAGTCCATGTTGCCCTCCAACAGAGAATTATTTCACTATGTAGTTGAGTCAAAGACATAGAGGATGGAGAAACTTGACTAAATCAGTGACTATATGGATAGATAAAAACTTACAAAAATTTGCCAGTTAACTCGTTTCAACACAATAACCTATATGAACTAATTTGTGGTGTGTGTGTGTGTGTGTGTGTGTGTTTGTCTGTGTGTGTGTGTTTGTGCTTGTTGACTTGCATGTTTCCCTATCTTTGATATACAGTGCATAATAATTTAAAAAAACTTGTTTTGAATTTTTTGAGGATAATATTTTTATTGGATATTTTATTTACATTTCAAATGTTATCCCCTTTCCCCGTTTCCCCTCCACAAGTCCCTATCCCCTTCCCCTCCCCCAGCTTCTATGAGGGTGCTCTCCCACCCACTCACCAACTTCCACCTCACTGCCCTGGCATTTTCCTATACTGGGGCATCAATCCTTCACAGGACCCAGGATCTATATGCTCTCCTCTTTCATTATTCGCGTTCTGGCATCAAATTGAGGTCATCAGGTTGTGAGAGACCAAATCATTTGAGTTCAAACTCATCTTAGAGTTTAAACTCAAGTAACCTAACAGACCAATACCATGTTCCAGTCTCCAGGTTACCACCCAACAATATTTGGATCTATTACCAGTCTCCAGGTTATGCTCCAACAAATCTACACCCTCAGGATGCAAGCCCGTCCCTGCTTAACAACCACCAATTAGGAGGAAAACACAAGTTAAGTTTATGGTTTGGTTCCCAGTACCAGCCAATTATTCTAAAGACCACAGCGGCCGTACCCCGCCACAATCAGATGCTTGCCAGATTAGAAACAGTTACTACTCGCTTAACATTTCTTGTCAAACCTTGTTTGGGGGCTTTTCTCCACTGCAGCCATCCTGTGGCTCAGCGGTGAGTTAAGCCCCAAAGATAGAGCTTGTGAAAAAGACCCTGATGTGATTGCATTGAATTGGTTCCTGATTGGTCTTTTGGGGTACACAAAAGCTTCCTGTTACTATAGTTGGAAACAGGCTCCTCTGCCTATGGAGACGTCTTAAAGGCACAGAAAGAAGTATAGTATTACCTATTTCCATTTCAACTCTGCCAAAAGAAACTAAATCATGTAGAACAGTTCATTTAAACTCAAAAAGTATCATTCAGTGAGCACACAAATGTAACATATTTTATACTTAATGAAGTGAAGTAAATGTTACCCTAGAGTTCTGATTATATTACCTAATTCTCAGATGAATATGTTCTGAGCACCTAACTTCTTATGAAGTGACTATTACTTTTGGTGTTTTCCCACAGTCTTTTAACTAACATTTAAATTATTTTGCACTTTGATTTGTAACTAGCTATGGGTGAAATGCAACAGCCATTGCTGCAGTGGTAGCAGTGGTCCCTATAGAAATACATCTACACTAACTAAATGCTTTAGTTTCTTTTGAGACTTAACAGCTGAGCAAGTATGGCAGATGGCAAATGCTGCTATAGATCAGCTATGGAAAATTATTATACACTAGTGTGGTATTACATTGTTGCCATTGTTCATTCTATTTCTCTTTGCACTAATCTTTGTATTTAAACTTAAGACTTTACTGTCATCCCCATTCCAGATGAAAATCCCTTAAGTAGATAAAAATATTAGATGGTTACATGAAGACATTTGGGTATATCATTTGCTTTCTATAGTTCCTTTACATTTAGTGAAGCAGCGGTACAGGGTGACAAAAAGGTATAAAAATACTTAGCCATTGATTTACCAGGCAATACTACATATTGGCTCAATATTGTGTGTTCTACCAGGATGTAATCCAAGCATTCTGCCTTCATTTGGGAGATTCATAGAAGATAATCTTTGTCTATGCTAATGAGAATGGGCTTTTGAATCACTTCACTAATTGTTTTAGTTCAAGTAATGTATATTTATGTGATTCAGACCATGCTGACAGGCTTTGTAAGTCTACTTAGAAAGGAAAATAAATTAGAGAAGTCAGCATGAAAGAAAACAGCACAGTGGCAAATGTTTTGTGCTATTTCTTAAAATTAGAGGCCATTGAATAATACAATAATAATCAGAAGAAATGGGTTTTGTATGCATGTCCTTATAATCCCTACATTGCCACATAATGAACATAATAAAAACGGTGAAAATTCGAACAATGTTTTCATAGGTTTATATAACCATTTCATGTATTCTGTTTATCATCTTTGTCAGTAGTTCTGAATAATGAGTTATTGTTCCTAAATTAATTTCTATAAGTATTTTCATAACATGTATTCTTTTACAATTGTACCTTACTCTGAGATTGTGAAAAGAAACAGTCTATGTTCTACATTAATCTATTACTAATTCTCAATTATATAAAAAGGCTAGCCATAACCTATCTAGTTCTAGTATTGAAAATTATTAATAATATTTACTAAAAATGAGTACAAATATTCTAAACTTTCCTAAAGAAATTATTTAGTTGAGATTAGAAACTCTTCATGGAAATACAGTCTTATAACAAATTGCATTTGTGATTTCATGTATACTATGGCACAAACAGATCCATATTAAATGTTGCTTGAAATGTTCCTAATCTTACATTCATTTTAATAAATGGTAAAAATATCAGACAATAGTGATTACAATATTTTTATTGTCTTAGCTTGCTTTTTTGAAAATTGATTCAAGTCTTAAAAGATTAAAATTTGGGCTGGAGAGATGGCTCAGTGGTTAAGAGCACTGACTGCTCTTCCAGAGGTCCTGAGTTCAAATCCCAGCAACCACATGGTGGCTCACAACCATCTGTAATGAGATCTGATATCCTCTTGTGGGGTGTTTGAAGACAGCTATAGTGTACTTATATATAAAATAAATAAATATTTTAAAAAAAGATTAAAATTTATAATTCATCAATCCAATTTATGCTACTCTTGATTTCAGAGAAAGCATTGTAAGGAGAAAGTGGAGTATAGTATTGATGGAGGTACATTATACATGCCTATGAAATATGCAAAGGAAACTATAAACATGAACAAATTGGAAAAGTGATTGAAGACAATTATTAAAGTTTGTATCTGGCCTACCCAAGTACCACATTTAAAAGTGGATACAGGTATGTACATATAAACAAACAGACACACACTCATATATATATATATAAAACACACACACACACTTGCATATACACATGTACATACAAACAGACACACAGAGGTTTGTTCCTTGGTTTAAAATGATACTAAGATATATGCAAGTAAATTTTCAGATGGAATTAACAGAATACATGTTGGGGAGAGATGATAGGGAAAAGAAAGCTATGAGAAACAGTCTCATATGTACCAACACATGAAACCATAGAACATAAATTTATATAATTTGTAACAGAGGAAACAAAACGGAGAAAAGTACAGTTCTGTGTGTGTCTGGCAATAAGCATGAAAGCATGTGTGTGTGTCTGTGTGTGTGTGTGTGTGTGTGTGTGTGTGTGTGTGTGTGTGTGTGTTTGTGTGTGTTTGTATTACTTGATATTCCTCACTGGACATCTAGGCAATTTGACAACTTCTTTCTATTAGTCTCTGTCAGTAGATTTTCTCCTTTCTTCTGTGTAGTCAGACCAAACGTTTTAGAAATACTTTTTGTCTTGATTCCTTAATATATGCCCAGTCAATCAACAATTTTTAATAGTGCAATCTAATCAAGATATATTCTGAATATAAATCCATTTATTACGATTTTTCTCCACTACCTTGCTCCAAGATGCTATAAACTGAGTTGGACCATTAAAACAGTCTTTTCACTTGCATTCTATCTTGATATCTCTTTTTTGTAGTCTCAGCTGTAGAGCCAGGCATGCACTTAGGGAGAAGAAAGGAGAGAAGTAAAGAAGTGAAGGAACATTGTAGGATAGAGAAAATATGAACTAAGTTAAATGGTAGCTCTCAATAAAACTGTCAAAGTAAAATTCACTTTACTATATAGTAACCAAAAATGAATCATATATATATATATATATATTCAGAAAATATGTGTAATAACCAACATCAAAATAGAAATTTTTATTTCTTTACAACTCCACATTTTTCCTACGCAAAATTTTTTTGATGGTTAGGCATCACAATAACTAGGCTTTTAGAATATTTTAAGCATTTGTTATGGAAAAATTATATTTTTCTCTGCCCTTGACTGTGCCTCCTTCACTCACCTTAAGTGACTCTAATAGAGAAAGCAGTATTGTAAATATATGTCTCATCTTGGAAACCCCAACCTCATTCTGCTGCCCACTCCCTTAATTGTATTAAGACAAATTTCTATAAAATATTCCATTGCCCACTTTAGATACACAAACTTCTTTTTGCAATTTTGTTTGTGGGTATATTCAGTAAAACTCTTAAGAGCCATTACCATATATGGTGATTCTTTCTTTCTTTAACTACCCTTTTTTCTCCTATTTGATATCATATAGCTGAGGCGTACTTGAACTTGTTTATTTAATAAAATAAAATGTTTTCTTTTGTATTTGATTTATTTGTTTTTTGTTTGTTTTGCTTTGCTTTTTCACACCTCATTGCCAATGCTGGCCACTGAAGAGACAGCTGTAAGATATGTGATGTAATAGTCAACATACCAGGGCCTGTAAGGGTTTGATGAAGGGGAAGAAAAGGAGAATCAGTGGTGTTTAGGACAAAAAAAAAATAAAAGCATGCTCATGGTTGCGGAATAGTAGCTAGTGCCATTTTATATCATTCTCACACATAGAATTTATGCTATTCTAAAATATTAAGTGTCAGCAATAATGACGAATCAATTTATCTTCATCAAATTCTACTACTTGTTTCTGGGGAATTGTGTTTGAGAAATCTTTATGAGTGCTGAATTTTTATCTGAAGTTAAAATTTTCCTACAAATTAATTGATTAAGACCCTGTTTGCTTCAGTAAACAGGCATTTTGCCAGGTGAATCTCAGTAAAGATGTACAGATATTAGTAGAAAAGAATGTACAAAAAATGTTAAGAGACTGAACAGATATTATTTTTATTAAATCCAAATAATAATGGTGGTTTTCTTTCTGTACTATGATCCTATTGCCTAGTTTCCTATATTTTTGCTCTCTCTATAACATTTGTCCGGACTGCATGAAATATCAGTGCACTCTGTTCATGTGACTACTTTCAGCCAAAAGATAGCATTATTCTGGTTTGCACTCATATTTTACAAAGGACCCAGTGAATGAGTTTCTATGTAGCACCATACTCTTATAATTTCAAGCTAAATAGTTTACTGAGAAAACCTGTTAAAAATGAAATGTTTACAATTTTTCGTTGATTAAAAGTAAGTCAGATTTATAGGAATCATTCTCCATTTCTCTAAAATATCTCTTCACATCATCATATCTTCATACTCTTTAAGTAGGGAATATGATATTTCTGTATTTATCATATATTATGCTTATGGATAAAGTTGACCATTGTTTTTCAGAATCATAAACATATTGGGTACCATCATATCCACCAAAGTGTTATTTTTTCATAAAATTACATTTAAAGTACAATGACAATCTGAAACTCTTCAGAAATTGTAGTTGTACTTTACATATGTCATAAGTTAATGAGTAAGTTGAAAATCCAGTTCAAACTGGCTGTTTTTTGTTCAAGTAATGTCTATATATATATTCCAACACTGTTATTTCATTTATAAATATTTGCTGCATTTTTGTCATAACATGAAGTAATGTCAAACATTGATATGCAATCAATTAATCTTTATAGGCACATCAAATCTTAACAAATACATTTGGAAAGTAGCACATAAAACATGGCTTACTGTTTTTCATTCTCATTTTAATGTATGTCTATATTCCTGTTTGAGAAGAATCTGTTCCTCATACTACATTTTGAAAAGGAGATGCATACTAGACCAATAACTGATGGCGTTTATATCACTGGGTACAAAAACAGTTTTGTAGACACACATTTCTTTAGTTTTGCAATGTAAAATAATCCTGGAGGTGATGCTTCAAAATTAAAAAAAAAACTGTAATGTTACTGAAATGATCATTATGTCATTATTAATATACCAAAGATGAGCACAGCTTTATCAGTTTCTATGTAGCACTATACTGTTATAATTTCAAGCTAAAGAGTTTGCTGGGAAAATCCTTTAACGGTGTTGGCTATAAAGTTTAAAATATATTTTATTTCCTAATACTACGGTTGAGCACAATATGCAAAAATTGTATTTGTGCTATCTATTGTCTATACAGATGTATGAACTTAGTCTCACTTGTTTTCATATAAAAGTCAACATGATTTTATGTATTCTCCTGTTTTACCAAGATGTTTATAACAACAGATGGCATAAAATCTGATTTTTTTCTACACAAAAAACATGCAGTAGCTGGGGAAAGTATGTATCATTTCTATGTTACTATGAATTATCTATCCACTGTAGAAATTTTGTCATTTCTGTCTAGATGACAAGGTGTGCATTAGATACTGTCTACATTTTCCAATAGAAATATGAAATTTCTGGTTTGTTTAATATCTCAGCTGTGTCAAGTGATGTTTTTCTGGAAGGTGACCTGTGAGAGGGCAGGTGATATTTTCCTCAACATGGACACTTGAGAGCATCCATGAAATTCAGAAAGACTAAAAATGACTCTGGCTCCTTCCCCTGACTTGTGTCAATTCAGTGGAGGCTTGCTGTTTCTGCTGGATCATGCTTCTGTTACAGATTCAAATTTGGTGTTTGCTTTTTTATTGGACTGTTGGTATCTTGACAAGCAAGAGTAAGATCTCCACAAAGATCTTCTTTTAAACAGGTCCAGACCAACATTTTTCTATTAACTTTTGTCCCAACCTCAGGTTGATGGGTGAGAAGATAGACTGAAGTGATTTTGGTTTTGTTTTTGTTTTTTCTGTTATTTTTGACTGTTTTTTCCTCTTTTTTTCAATTTTTTAAATTTACATTTCAGATGTTATTCTCTTTCCCAGTTTCCCAGATATAAGCCCCCTACCGCTTTCCCATCTCCGTCCCCTTCTTCTCAGGGGTTGTTCTCCTCCAGAACTCTCCCCACCCTTTATGCCACTTGACTTTTCTATACACTGGGGACTCACCATTGGCAGGACCAAGGGCTTCTCTTTTCAGTGGTGCCCAACAAGGCCATTGTCTGCTACATATGCAATTGGAGCCCTGAGTCAGTCCATGTATAGTCTTTTGGTTGTGTTTCAGTCCCTGGGAACACTGGTTGGTTCGCATTGCTGTTCTTCTGGGGTTGCAAGCTCTTTCAGCTCTTTCAATCCTTTCTCTAACTCCTCGAACAGGGATCCATTCTCAGTTCAACAGATTGCTGCTAGCATTTGCCTCTGTATTTGACATGCTCTGGCTATACCTCTCAGGACACAACTATACCAGGATCCTGTTGTCATTCATATCTTAAGTTCATCAATCTAATCTACTTTTGGTGGCCATATACCCATGTAGGGTAAGCTCTGGATGACTGTTCCTTCAGTCTCTGCTCCAAACTTGGACTCCATATCCCCTCCTATGAATATTTTCATTCCGCCTTGTAAGAAAAAGTGAAGCATCCACACTTTGGTCATTCTCCTTCTTGAGATTCATGTGGTCTATGAATTGTATCTTGGTTAATTTGAGCTTTTGGGCTAATGTCCTCTTATCAGTGAGTGCATACCATGTGTGTTTTTCTCTGATTCGGTTACCTCACTCAGGATGACATTTTCTAGTTTAATCCATTTGCCTATGAATTTCATGAAGTCACTGTTTTTGATAGCTGAGTAGCACTCCATTGTGTAGATGTACCACACTTTCTGTATCTGTTCCTTTTGAAGGGCATCTGGGTTATTTCCAGCTTTTGGCTATTATAAATGAGGCTGCTATTAACATAGTGGAGTATGTGTCTTTGTTATATGTTGGAGTATCTTTTGGGTATATGTCCAGGAGAGGTATAGCGGGATCCGCAGGTAGTACAATGTCCAGTTTGCTGATTAACCACCAGAGTGATTTCCAGAGTGGTTGCACCAGTTTTCAATCCCACCAACAATAGAGGAGTGTTCTTCTTTTTCCACCTCCTCACCAGCATCTGTGGTTACCTGAGATGTTGATCTTAGCCATTCTGACTGGTGTGAGGTGTTCTCTCAGGATTGTTTTGATTTTCATTTCCCTGATGACTAAGTATGTTGAGCATTTCTTAAGGTACTTCTCAGACATTTGATATTCCTCAACTGAGAATTCTTTGTTTAGGTTTGTCCTGCATTTTTGATAGAGTTATTTGGCTCTCTGGAGTCCAACTTCTTGAGTTCTTTATATACTTTGGATATTAGCCTTCACTCAAAGATAAGATTGGTAAAGATCTTTTCCCAATTTCTGTTGGTTGCGATTTTGTCCTAATGACAGTGTCCTTTGCCTTACAGAAGATTTGCAGGTTTATGAGGTTGCATTTGTTGATTCTTGATCTTAGAGCATAAGCTATTGATATTCTCTTTAGGAAATTTTCCCAAGTGCCAATGTGTTCAAGAACCTTGACCACTTTTTCTTCTATTGGTTCCAGTATATATTGTTTGATATGGAGGACTTTGATACACTTGGACTTAAGCTTTGTACAGGGTGATAAGAATGAATCGATTTGCATTCTTCTACATGCTGACCTCCAGTTGAACCAGCACCATGTGCTGAAAATGCTATCTTTTGTTGCATCGGAAGCTTTTAGCTCCTTTGTCAAAGATCATGAGACGGTAGGAATGTGTGTTCATTTCTGGGTCTTCAATTCTATTCAACTGATCTACCTCCCTGTCTCTCTACTAATACCGTACAGTTTTTCTTTTAATCACTATTGCTCTATAACACAGCTTGAGGTTAGGGATGGTGATTTCCCCAGAAGTTCTTTTACCATTGGGATAGTTTTCACTATTTTGGGTTTTTTGTTATTCCAAATGAGTTTGCAAATTGCTCTTTCTAACTCTATGAAGAATTGTGTTGGAATTTTAGTGGAGATTGCATTGAATCTATAGATGCCTTTTGGCAGAATGGCCAAATTTACTACATTAATTCTGCCAGAACATGACCATGGGAGGTCTTTCAATCTTCTGAGATCTTCAATTTCTTTGTTCAGAGATTGGAACTTCTTGTCATACAGATCTTTTACTTGCTTGGTTAAAGTCACACTGAGGTATTCATTGTTATTTGGAACTATTTTTAGGGGTGTCATTTCCCTTAATTTCTTTCTCAGGCTATTTATCCTGTCAGTAGAGGAAGGTTACTTGTTTGAGTTAATTTTATACCAAGCCACTTTGCTGAAGTTGTTTATCAGGCTCAGTAGTTTTCTGGTACAACTTTTGGGGTCACTTAGGTATACTATCATATCATCTGCAAATAGTGATATTTTGACTTCTTCCTTTCCAATGTGTATTCCTTTGACCTCCTTTTCTTGTCTGATTGCTCTGGCTAGGAATTCCAGTACTATATTGAATAAGTAGTGAGAAATTGAGCAGCCTTGTCTGGTCCCTGATTTTAGTGGAATTGCTTTAAGTTTCTCTCTATTTAGTTTAATTTTGGTTACTGGTTTGGTATATATTGCTTTTGTTTAGGTATGGGCCTTGAGGCAGTCAGGGGCAAGAACCTGCTGGTTTTTTACTGTGCCCAAACTGAACTGAACCTCTCCCACAGTTCCATGTACCCAAATCCTGTGGGAGAGAGACCTGGACCCTCAGAAATGCAGACAATCCTGAGAGATCAGTGGAGAGAAATTATTTATAACCACATTCCTAACCCAAGAGGAAACTGCCTATTGCCATCTGTGCCTTCTGGACACAGGGGCTTCAGAACACTCAGGGGCAGGATCCTTCGTGTTTCTGCCTGAACCAAGAGATGAATGCCAGTCACCAGGAGCACCTATACATCTGACAGCAAAGGTAAAACCAACTCTTCTGCACTAGACAACCTGCCTACAGGTCTCAGGTCACATCAACTCAGGTCCAGCTCTCTGTTCCCATGTCCGATGTGAGGAGCTGTCCAAGGAGCTGTCCTCACAGATGTGAGGAGCTGTCCAAGGAGCTGTCCTCACAAACTCCATTACAAGATGGCACCGGCATCTGGCAGAACACACCTAGTAAAAAGGGCAATACGCAGGCGCCTGGTAACTTCCCTACTCAAAGGGACACGTACGTTTTGGTACGTCATCTGGCATAATTGGCAGCGACCAGTCAGAGAGTGACACGTCCTAGGCGAGGATAGTTTCCTATATAAGGGACGGTTATTCCTCACTCGGCGTCTCCGCATTGTAAGCTTATGCTCTCCCTCTCAAGACGCATTAAAGCTTTTCTGCAGTAGGATCCTGTGTGTGCTGCGTCGTTCCTGCTGGTGAGACGTAGCGCGGGACATCTGGTGCCAAAAACCCAGGAAAGACCTCGCCATCATCAGCACCTTTGGAGATCCCTTGGCGACAAGGAGGATTCAGAACTGCAGGTAGATACGTTCGGAGAGGCAGCCCTCTCTTGGACTTTGGTCTGGGGTTGTCACCGCCTTGGGAAGGATTTGTTGAGGCTATAGTATTTGTCCTGGGAGCCACCCTACTCTTTATGTTCTGTTTTCACCGTTTTCGCTGTTAAAAGGACGATCACAGCAGCTGAAGGCGCGTCTCAGTCTCTCGTATATAAGTGAGCTTCGCGCAGCTCCCTTTTACCTTCGATTTTGACTGTTGAGGAACAAGGACGCGATAAGGCCGACGTAGATAAGCGGCACCATCCGGGGAGGCGCGTGTAAGACTCCCGTACATAAGAGAGCAGTGTGTCCGTCTCTACCCTTTCACCTCACGCCTTGTCAGACGGACGTAGATAAGCCGCCGGCGTTCCTGGCCCATCATGGGATCCTCACAGTCTGTGGTCACGGCCTTGGAAACAGTGTTAAAGCAGAGGAACATCAAAATTGGAGGAGGAACACTTAAAAACTTTGTGAAGGAGGTGGAGAGGGTGGCTCCTTGGTTTGCCTGTTCAGGCTCGTTTACGATTGCCTCATGGAACAAACTTGGAAAAGACCTTGACCGAAAATTGGCGGAAGAGGATCTGCGCCTAGGGACCAAAGCTATATGGAAGCTGGTTAAGAATTGTTTAAAGGATGAAACGTGTAAGGCAGCAGTAGTAGAAGGACAGGCCACTCTCGAGGTAGTCCGGGAAAGTCTGTCAGAAACCGAACGTGGTGAGAGGTTGGGCGCGCGCAAGAAAAAAGACATCCTAAGAAAGAAAAAGGGCCCTCCCGGTAAGTCCGCAGACAAGGGAGCATTGAAATTTTCAGATTCCAGCACTTCCTCCTCTACACATAAACCAGGAGGGGGAGCCAGCCTATACCCTGTGAAAGAGCTAGAAGCGCTGAACCTCGACAGTTCTGAAAGCTCTGAAAACAAAACCTTAGACTCAGAGGAGGAGGCCGAGCTAGTGCTGTTAGTATTCTTGAAACCGCCGGTATAATTAAAACCACTAGTAAGGTGGCAGATATTTTCCGAAAAATCCAAATTATCCTATTAAATAGAAGATTCCCTGTATACATTACTCATATACGGGCCCATTCTGGACTCCCTGGCCCAATGAGTTCAGAGAATGATTTGGCTGAAAAAGCCACAAAAATGATAGCTGTGGCCCTGGCCTCTCCTTTAGAGGCCGCTAAAGCCTTTCATGGCAATTTCCATGTCACCTCAGAAACTTTACGCCGCCGCTTCTCTATAACTAGAAAAGAGGCACATGATATAGTCACCCAGTGCCAACAGTGCTGCCAGTTCCTCCCAGTTCCTCACATCGGGGTCAACCCGAGAGGAATACAGCCATTGCAAATCTGGCAAATGGATGTTACTCATAATTCTACTTTTGGAAAATTACAGTATGGGCATGTATCTATAGACACATGTTCTGGCAGTCTACATGCCACCCCACTTACAGGAGAAAAAACAACACATGTCATTCAGCACTGCCTTGAAGCATGGAGTGCTTGGTGAAAGCCAAAATGTGTAAAAACTGACAATGGCCCCGCCTACACATCTCAAAAATTCCGTCAGTTTTGTGCTCAGATGCAGGTTACCCACCTGACGGGCCTGCCCTACAACCCTCAAGGACAGGGAATCATAGAGTGTGCCCATCGGACGCTCAAATCATATTTAATAAAACAAAGAAGGGGAATTATGATAGAACTCCCCCCAACACCCCGAGTGGCCACTGCTCTGGCCCTTTTTACCTTAAATTTTTTAAATCTTGTTGAAGCTGGACAAACAGCGGCTGAGCGACATTGCTCAGAGCCCAAGAGGACAAAAGAATTAGTCAAATGGAAGGATGTATTAACAAATGAATGGAAAGGCCCGGATCCTGTTTTAATAAGATCCAGGGGAGCTGTCTGTGTTTTTCCACAGGACAATGAAAATCCCATATGGATCCCAGGACGACTTACTCGGAGCATCACAGCAAGTGATCAAGAAGGGACTGGGACTCCTGCACCTCCTCACTCTTCTTCCATGGATGCCAGCAACGGTGCAGGGCGTGCTACGATGGGGAATAATGTCAACCTTCCCACTCCCGATGCCGGTGATGTACCACTAACAGGGATTTAGGGTTGGCCTATTTACCTAAGTATCCACAGGTTGAACGACTAAAAGAAAATAGGACTATTCCCCTTAAGGGCAGCCTTTGTTTTGGCATATTCAACAAAATATCTTTTGATCTCCCTTGCATTATGTTATATAATCAATCTTCTGCTTGGTTAAGGGAGGCCACATGGGGAACTGGTGAGGAGGACATTGTGGCTAACGCCACAGTTCTCTATGGTGGTGGCCTTACATTGCGTTAATGGTAGCTGCACTGATCTTACGCCCATGGCGATGCTACTTGGAGGAAAGGGCGAAAAGGGACGGTTGTCATTTTCCTGGATGGGGAACATCAAACCTGCTGCCTCTGTCTGGACAGCTACTCATATAAAATATCGCAGTAGTTACCCGCATGCCTCGCTTTATCCCGATCCCTGTTGATGCCCCAGGGACCATGACCTTATTTAGAGGAAAAAGAGATTTTGGTACTTCTGCAATTATTGCTGGCATTATTGCTACGACAGCAGTTGCTGCCTCGGTTACTGCCTCAGCATTGGCCTTGTCAAATTCAGTACAGACAACCCAAACTATCAATGATTTATCGGCCACCATCTCTGTGGCTCGGGACAGACAGGCCTCGGCCAATACTCAGACATAGGGAGGCCTTATGCTTGTCAACCAACGTATAGATCTGGTCCGAGAGCAATTAGACATTCTATGGCAACTGGCCCAGCTTGGCTGTGAGCAAAAACTCCAGGCCTTTGTGTCACCTCCATATAATATGACAAATTTACCCGAGCTGCTAAGTCTAAGAGTCTTTCACAGCATCTGTTACAGAATTGGACCTCGGAGTTTGAACAGACACTTCGAGAGCTGAGAGCGACCATCATTCAAGTAAATTCTACCCAACTGGACCTGTCTTTGATGGAGGGATTGTCGTCCTGGATCACCTCAGCAGTCTCTTATTTCAAGGAATGGGTGGGAGTGGGACTTTTTGGAGTGATCCTCTGTTGTGGATTAGTGTTACTCCTCTGGTTGCTTTGCAAATTGAGATCTCAAACAAGAAAGGACAAAGTAGTGATCGCCCAGGTGCTTGTAGCCCTTGAACAAGGAGCGTCAGCCGATATCTGGTTGACCATGCTCAAGCAACAGGTCGCCGGCTGGACAGCTCTTGCACTCCTAGAACCTCGGTTCATTGCACAGGATTAGAAGTGTCCGGCTTGAGCAGCCCATGAGGGGTGACGAGCTTAGCATCGCACAGGGAAGTTCTACCAAATATGCTCCCTGGAAGGCATGTCATATTACATGAGGGTTTCTGCCCCAGTTTTCCCTCCATCGAAAAATGGAAGTGCGACGGGTCGGGAGTGCCCTGGGTCCCAACAACAGCCTAAGGGTATCTCTCTTGTACAGGTTCGCCAACTTTGTAAGAGGATATGACCTCTGTCTTCGCCCTCCTATATCTGGGTGTCCTGTTTGCTTAAAAAAAAAACAGAAAAGGGGGAGATGTGAGGAGCTGTCCGAGGAGCTGTCCTCACAAACTCCATTACAAGATGGCACCGGCATCCGGCAGAACACACCTAGTAAAAAGGGCAATACGCAGGCGCCTGGTAACTTCCCTACTCAAAGGGACACGTACGTTTTGGTACGTCATCTGGCATAATTGGCAGCGACCAGTCAGAGAGTGACACGTCCTAGGCGAGGATAGTTTCCTATATAAGGGACGGTTATTCCTCACTCGGCGTCTCCGCATTGTAAGCTTATGCTCTCCCTCTCAAGACGCATTAAAGCTTTTCTGCAGTAGGATCCTGTGTGTGCCACGTCGTTCCTGCTGGCGAGACGTAGCGCGGGACAGTCCAGCTGAAAGTAAGCAGGTCTACAGCAGTGCTCACACACAGGATTATAGGAGGGTCAAGCCACTGTAAGAGTCAATATGACAAGCTAACACAAGAGACAGTCTGATGGCGAGAGGCAAGCACAGGAACCTAAGCAACAGAAACCAAGACTACTTGGCATCATTGGAGCAAAGTTCCCCACCAAAGAAAATACTGGATACCAAACACACCAGAAAAGCAAGATTTGCATTTAAAATCACATCCTATGATGATGATGGAGGACTTTAAGAAGGACATAAATAAGTGCCTTAAAGAAATACGGGGCACACCCGAGGATCCCGGCCCGCAGCAGCTCTCTGCTCCCAGACCCGGTGAGAGAGAGACCCAACCGCCTGGTCAGGTGGGCACTCCTGAGGCTGCAGAGCGGAAGAGACCACCAACACTGCTCACCCCTGCCCACATCCATGGCCCAAGAGGAAACTGTATAAGGCCTCTGGGCTCCCGTGTGGGAGGGCCCAGGAGCGGCAGGACACCTGCCAGAGACACCGCCGGACCCTGAAGGAAACAGACCGGATAAACAGTTCTCTGCACCCAAATCCCGTGGGAGGGAGAGCTAAACCTTCAGAGAGGCAGACAAGCCTGGGAAACCAGAAGAGACTGCTCCCTGCACACACATCTCGGACGCCAGAGGAAAAAGCCAAAGACCATCTGGAACCCTGGTGCACTGAAGCTCCCGGAAGGGGCGGCACAGGTCTTCCTGGTCGCTGCCGCTGCAGAGAGCCCCTGGGCAGCACCCCACGAGCGAACCTGAGCCTCGGGACCACAGGTAAGACCAAATTTTCTGCTGCAAAAAAGCTGCCTGGTGAGCTTGGGACACACGGAAGCAGAATTTCTCTAGGACCAGGCACGTTCTGTGTTTACCTGAAGTCCCACACCCGAGGATCCCGGCCCGCAGCAGCTCTCTGCTCCCAGACCCGGTGAGAGAGAGACCCAACCGCCTGGTCAGGTGGGCACTCCTGAGGCTGCAGAACGGAAGAGACCACCAACACTGCTCACCCCTGCCCACATCCCTGGCCCAAGAGGAAACTGCATAAGGCCTCTGGGCTCCCGTGGGGGAGGGCCCAGGAGCAGCAGGACACCTGCCAGAGACACCGCCGGACCCTGAAGGAAACAGACCGGATAAACAGTTCTCTGCACCCAAATCCCATGGGAGGGAGAGCTAAACCTTCAGAGAGGCAGACAAGCCTGGGAAACCAGAAGAGACTGCTCCCTGCACACACATCTCCGACGCCAGAGGAAAAAGCCAAAGACCATCTGGAACCCTGGTGCACTGAAGCTCCCGGAAGGGGCGGCACAGGTCTTCCTGGTTGCTGCCGCTGCAGAGAGCCCCTGGGCAGCACCCCACGAGCGAACCTGAGCCTCGGGACCACAGGTAAGACCAAATTTTCTGCTGCAAGAAAGCTGCCTGGTGAACTCAAGACACAGGCCCACAGGAACAGCTGAAGACCTGTAGAGAGGAAAAACTATACGCCCGAAAGCAGAACACTCTGTCCCCATAACTGACTGAAAGAGAGGAAAACAGGTCTACAGCACTCCTGACACACAGGCTTATAGGACAGTCTAGCCACTGTCAGAAATAGCAGAACAAAGTAACACTAGAGATAATCTGATGGCGAGAGGCAAGCGCAGGAACCCAAGCAACAGAAACCAAGACTACATGCCATCATCGGAGCCCAATTCTCCCACCAAAACAAACATGGAATATCCAAACACACCAGAAAAGCAAGATCTAGTTTCAAAATCATATTTGATCATGATGCTGGAGGACTTCAAGGAAGACATGAACACACTTAGGGAAGCACAGGAAAACATTAATAAACAAGTAAAAGCCTACAGAGAGGAATCGCAAAAATCCCTGAAAGAATTCCAGGAAAACACAATCAAACAGTTGAAGGAATTAAAAATGGAAATAGAAGCAATCAAGAAAGAACACATGGAAACAACCCTGGATATAGAAAACCAAAAGAAGAGACAAGGAGCTGTAGATACAAACTTCACCAACAGAATACAAGAGATGGAAGAGAGAATCTCAGGAGCAGAAGATTCCATAGAAATCATTGACTCAACTGTCAAAGATAATGTAAAGCGGAAAAAGCTACTGGTCCAAAACATACAGGAAATCCAGGACTCAATGAGAAGATCAAACCTAAGGATAATAGGTATAGAAGAGAGTGAAGACTCCCAGCTCAAAGGACCAGTAAATATCTTCAACAAAATCATAGAAGAAAACTTCCCTAACCTAAAAAAAGAGATACCCATAGACATACAGGAAGCCTACAGAACTCCAAATAGATTGGACCAGAAAAGAAACACCTCCCGTCACATAATTGTCAAAACACAAAACGCACAAAATAAAGAAAGAATATTAAAAGCAGTAAGGGAAAAAGGTCAAGTAACATATAAAGGGAGACGTATCAGAATCACACCAGACTTCTCGCCAGAAACTATGAAGGCCAGAAGATCCTGGACTGATGTTATACAGACCCTAAGAGAACACAAATGCCAGCCCAGGTTACTGTATCCAGCAAAACTCTCAATTAACATTGATGGAGAAACCAAGATATTCCATGACAAAACCAAATTTACACAATATCTTTCCACAAATCCAGCACTACAAAGGATAATAAATGGTAAAGCCCAACATAAGGAGGCAAGCTATACCCTAGAAGAAGCAAGAAATTAATCGTCTTGGCAACAAAACAAAGAGAATGAAAGCACACAAACATAACCTCACATCCAAATATGAATATAACGGGAAGCAATAATCACTATTCCTTAATATCTCTCAATATCAATGGCCTCAACTCCCCAATAAAAAGACATAGATTAACAAACTGGATACACAACGAGGACCCTGCATTCTGCTGCCTACAGGAAACACACCTCAGAGACAAAGACAGACACTACCTCAGAGTGAAAGGCTGGAAAACAACTTTCCAAGCAAATGGTCAGAAGAAGCAAGCTGGAGTAGCCATTCTAATATCAAATAAAATCAATTTCCAACTAAAAGTCATCAAAAAAGATAAGGAAGGACACTTCATATTCATCAAAGGAAAAATCCACCAAGATGAACTCTCAATCCTAAATATCTATGCCCCAAATACAAGGGCACCTACATACATAAAAGAAACCTTACTAAAGCTCAAAACACACATTGCACCTCAGACAATAATAGTGGGAGATTTCAACACCCCACTCTCATCAATGGACAGATCATGGAAACAGAAATTAAACAGTAATGTAGACAGACTAAGAGAAGTCATGATCCAAATGGACTTAACGGATATTTATAGAACATTCTATCCTAAAGCAAAAGGATATACCTTCTTCTCAGCTCCTCATGGTACTTTCTCCAAAATTGACCATATAATTGGTCAAAAAACGGGCCTCAACAGGTACAGAAAGATAGAAATAATCCCATGCGTGCTATCAGACCACCACGGCCTAAAACTGGTCTTCAATAACAATAAGGGAAGAATGCCCACATATACGTGGAAATTGAACAATGCTCTACTCAATGATAACCTGGTCAAGGAAGAAATAAAGAAATTAAAAACTTTTTAGAATTTAATGACAATGAAGATACAACATACCCAAACTTATGGGACACAATGAAAGCTGTGCTAAGAGGAAAACTCATAGCGCTGAGTGCCTGCAGAAAGAACCAGGAAAGAGCATATGTCAGCAGCTTGACAGCACACCTAAAAGCTCTAGAACAAAAAGAAGCAAATACACCCAGGAGGAGTAGAAGGCAGGAAATAATCAAACTCAGAGCTGAAATCAACCAAGTAGAAACAAAAAGGACCATAGAAAAATCAACAGAACCAAAAGTTGGTTCTTTGAGAAAATCAACAAGATAGATAAACCCTTAGCCAGACTAACGAGAGGACACAGAGAGTGTGTCCAAATTAACAAAATCAGAAATGAAAAGGGAGACACAACTACAGATTCGGAGGAAATTCAAAAAATCATCAGATCTTACTATAAAAAACTATATTCAACAAAATTTGAAAATCTTCAGGAAATAGACAATTTCCTAGACAGATACCAGGTATCGAAGTTAAATCAGGAACAGATAAACCAGTTAAACAACCCCATAACTCCTAAGGAAATAGAAGCAGTCATTAAAGGTCTCCCAACCAAAAAGAGCCCAGGTCCAGACGGGTTTAGTGCAGAATTCTATCAAACCTTCATAGAAGACCTCATACCAATATTATCCAAACTATTCCACAAAATTGAAACAGATGGAGCACTACCGAATTCCTTCTACGAAGCCACAATTACTCTTATACCTAAACCACACAAAGACACAACAAAGAAAGAGAACTTCAGAACAATTTCCCTTATGAATATCGACGCAAAAATACTCAATATAATTCTGGCAAACCGAATTCAAGAGCACATCAAAACAATCATCCACCATGATCAAGTAGGCTTCATCCCAGGCATGCAGGGATGGTTTAATATACGGAAAACCAGCGACGTGATCCATTATATAAACAAACTGAAAGAACAGAACCACATGATCATTTCATTAGATGCTGAGAAAGCATTTGACAAAATTCAACACCCCTTCATGATAAAAGTCCTGGAAAGAATAGGAATTCAAGGCCCATACCTAAACATAGTAAAAGCCATATACAGCAAACCAGTTGCTAACATTAAACTAAATGGAGAGAAACTTGAAGCAATCCCACTAAAATCAGGGACTAGACAAGGCTGCCCACTCTCTCCCTACTTATTCACTATAGTTCTTAAAGCTCTAGCCAGAGCAATCAGACAACAAAAGGAGATCAAAGGGATACAGATCGGAAAAGAAGAGGTCAAAATATCACTATTTGCAGATGACATGATAGTATATTTAAGTGATCCCAAAAGTTCCACCAGAGAACTACTAAAGCTGATAAACAACTTCAGCAAAGTGGCTGGGTATAAAATTAACTCAAATAAATCAGTTGCCTTCCTCTATACAAAAGAGAAACAAGCCGAGAAAGAAATTAGGGAAACGACACCCTTCATAATAGACCCAAATAATATAAAGTACCTCGGTGTGACTTTAACCAAGCAAGTAAAAGATCTGTACAATAAGAACTTCAAGACACTGAGGAAAGAAATTGAAGAAGACCTCAGAAGATGGAAAGATCTCCCATGATCATGGATTGGCAGGATTAATATAGTAAAAATGGCCATTTTACCAAAAGCAATCTACAGATTCAATGTAATCCCCATCAAAATACCAATCCAATTCTTCAAAGAGTTAGACAGAACAATTTGCGAATTCATCTGGAATAACAAAAAACCCAGGATAGCTAAAGCTATCCTCAACAATAAAAGAACTTCAGGTGGAATCACTATCCCTGAACTCAAGCAGTATTACAGAGCAATAGTGATAAAAACTGTATGGTATTGGTACAGAGACAGACAGATAGACCAATGGAATAGAATTGAAGACCCAGAAATGAACCCACATACCTATGGTCACTTGATTTTTGACAAAGGAGCCAAAACCATCCAATGGAAAAAAGATAGTATTTTCAGCAAATGGTGCTGGTTCAACTGGAGGGCAACATGTAGAAGAATGCAGATCGATCCATGCTTATCACCCTGTACAAAGCTTAAGTCCAAGTGGATCAAGGACCTCCACATCAAACCAGACACACTCAAACTAATAGAAGAAAAACTAGGGAAGCATCTGGAACACATGGGCACTGGAAAAAATTTCCTGAACAAAACACCAATGGCTCATGCTCTAAGATCAAGAATCGACAAATGGGATCTCATAAAACTGCAAAGCTTCTGTAAGGCAAAGGACACTGTGGTTAGGACAAAACGGCAACCAACAGATTGGGAAAAGATCTTTACCAATCCTACAACAGATAGAGGCCTTATATACAAAATATACAAAGAACTCAAGAAGTTAGACCGCAGGGAAACAAATAACCCTATTAAAAAATGGGGTTCAGAGCTAAACAAAGAATTCACAGCTGAGGAATGCCGAATGGCTGAGAAACACCTAAAGAAATGTTCAACATCTTTAGTCATAAGGGAAATGCAAATCAAAACAACCCTGAGATTTCACCTCACACCAGTGCGATTGGCTAAGATCAAAAACTCAGGTGACAGCAGATGCTGGCGAGGATGTGGAGAAAGAGGAACACTCCTCCATTGTTGGTGGGATTGCAGACTGGTAAAACCATTCTGGAAATCAGTCTGGAGGTTCCTCAGAAAATTGGACATTGAACTGCCTGAGGATCCAGCTATACCTCTCTTGGGCATATACCCAAAAGATGCCTCAACATATAAAAGAGACACGTGCTCCACTATGTTCATCGCAGCCTTATTTATAATAGCCAGAAAATGGAAAGAACCCAGATGCCCTTCAACAGAGGAATGGATACAGAAAATGTGGTACATCTACACAATGGAATATTACTCAGCTATCAAAAACAACGAGTTTATGAAATTCGTAGGCAAATGGTTGGAACTGGAAAATATCATCCTGAGTGAGCTAACCCAATCACAGAAAGACATACATGGTATGCACTCATTGATAAGTGGCTATTAGCCCAAATGCTTGAATTACCCTAGATCCCTAGAACAAACGAAACTCAAGACGGATGATCAAAATGTGAATGCTTCACTCCTTCTTTAAATGAGGAAAAAGAATACCCTTGGCAGGGAAGGGAGAGGCAAAGATTAAAACAGAGACTGAATGAACACCCATTCAGAGCCTGCCCCACATGTGGCCCATACATATACAGCCACCCAATTAGACAAGATGGATGAAGCAAAGAAGTGCAGACCGACAGGAGCCGGATGTAGATCGCTCCTGAGAGACACAGCCAGAATACAGCAAATATAGAGGCGAATGCCAGCAGCAAACCACTGAACTGAGAATAGGTCCCCTATTGAAGGAATCAGAGAAAGAACTGGAAGAGCTTGAAGGGGCTCGAGACCCCAAAAGTACAACAATGCCAAGCAACCAGAGCTTCCAGGGACTAAGCCACTACCTAAAGACTATACACGGACTGACCCTGGACTCTGACCCCATAGGTAGCAATGAATATCCTAGTAAGAGCACCAGTGGAAGGGGAAGCCCTGGGTCCTGCTAAGACTGAACCCCCAGTGAACTAGTCTATGGGGGGAGGGCGGCAATGGGGGGAGGGTTGGGAGGGGAACACCCATAAGGAAGGGGAGGGGGGAGGGGGATGTTTGCCCGGAAACCGGGAAAGGGAATAACACTCGAAATGTATATAAGAAATACTCAAGTTAATTAAAAAAAAAAAAAAAGAAAGAAATACGGGACAACAAGTAGAAGCCCTTAACAGGGAAACACAAAAATCCCTTAAATAATTACAGGAAAACACAAACAAACTGGTGAAGGAAATTTTAAAAAAATCATCAGATCCTACTACAAAAGCCTATACCCACCTAATCTGGAAAATCTGGAGGAAATGAACAATTTTCTAGACAAATACCAGGTACCAAAAATGAAATCAGCATCAGATAAAGCACCTAAACAATCCCATAACTCATAAAGAATTAGCAGCTATTAAACATCTCCCAACCAATAGAGCCCAGGACCAGATGGGTTTAGTGCAGAATTCTATCAGACCTTCATAGAAGACCTCCTACCAATACTGTCCAAACTGTTTCACAGAATAGAAACAGAGCACTACCGAATTCCTTCTATGAAGCCAGTTAATCCTTATACCTAAACCTCACAAAGACCCAACAAAGAAAGAGAACTTCAGACCAATTTCCCTTATGAATACTGACTCAAAAATATGCAATAAAATTTTTACAAACCGAATCCAAGAACACATCAAAACAATCATCCATCATGATCAAGTAGGCTTCATCCCAGGTATGCAGGGGTGGTTCAATATATGGAAATCATCACTGTAATTCACTATATAAACAAATTCAAAGAAAAAAATCACATAATCATATCATTAGATGCTGAGAAAGCATTTGACAAAATTCAACACCCTTTCATGATAAAAGTCCTGGAAAGATCAGGAGATTTATAAGTACCCTAAAGAAAGTAGGTTTTGAAAAAATCTAAAGCTAAACATATCAATGTCTCTCATTCTTTGACCTCTTTTTTCAACAACTGAATGATGCAGCACTGCATTCAAAATATCCCTTATACTGTCAAGAAAACAGAATAGTAGCTGTAAAATGCTCAAGTGATATACCCAGTTTAAGTAAACTAGCATTGATTGTAACTGAACATTGATTTGAGCTAGCAAGGAGAAATCCAATTGAAAAAGCATGAGCAATAAATCTTTGCTTAGAAACATATTTTGTCTTTCTTTATATCTGTTGGATTGTGTATCCAAATGAACCTCCATGCTTATTTATCCATCACTTATCCACCATGGCTATCTACATTCCTCTATATGTAACTTTCAACATTTCTTGTCCTGACATCTCACATGAATCTAGTTTCAAATGACTTTCAGTCTGCACTTATATAACTAACTGGCTTTCACTTATGTTCAAAAACTATGCTAAACTGACATTGCTATTTTAATAGGCCTCGTTTCATTATGTGAAACCTTTGAAAAGGCTTAATATTGTTGAGGGAACAGTATTTTGTGGGTACATGTTCAAATAAGTATGTTTGTGTGATTGCAGATGTGTGTGTTTGTGTATATGAGGATGTATGGTTACCTCAGTGTTAGGGTTACAAGTACACACAACCATATTTGGCCTTCTTCAAAATTATTATCAATATTGTGAGTTCTGTGTATCAAAATTGAGTTTGTTTGCAAAGAAAGAAAACACTTTACCTACTAAGCTATCACCTAAACCCCAAAATATCATCTCCTTTGCTTTTGCTACTACTTCTGCTTCAAATTCCACAGGATTTCCGGAGCTCTGAGGGGAGGTATTTTATAGCCGTCTATTTGAAAGTTTCTCTTTTCATGTAATGTCTGGATGTCAATCTCTGTAATTTTCCCATATATAGGAGGATCTGGCTGTTTGCTTTATTTTCTCTTCCTTGGTGTCTTAATTATAGTTACTATTGGTATGATTTAACACCATGACCAAATAAACTTCGGAAGGGAATGCTGTATTTTACTACATGTACATGTAACTCTTTTTAAAGCAGCTATTGCAGTAACTTAAACAGGACAAGGGGCTTGAGTCAGAAGTTGATGCAGAAGGCATGGTAAAGTATGAATTACTGGATTGCTCCTTATGGATTGAACTCAGGACTTCCTGTCCAGGGTTTGTTTTACCATAATGGCCTGAACTCTCCCACATTAATTATGTGGCTCCTTCAGCAAATCCTACCGGCGTGCGCCACCACAACCGGCTCCCACATTAATTATGAATTGTGAACTTTTTTTCAAATCTTGTTCCTTCATCTCCAAAATGTATAGATGTCAATTTGACACAAAACTAGGCATCGGTCACACTTGGGCATACATAAATTTTTCCTCGTAGTTATAGATGCTTATATTACTAATACTAATTATGTTCCTAAAACAATAATTGTTTGCATAAGAGTATCTTCATGTAGCTTCTGGGAATCTTCCTCCAACCCAAAACTGAGCACGGAATACAGAGGAGGGACTTTAGAATTCCTGTGCTGGGGACTGGGAGCAGAAGAAGAGAGAGATCTGCCATGCTTGGAGAGAGTGGAGGAGAGGAGACACACAATGCATGAGAAGAGTGCAGGACACACAGGCATGGCCACCATGTGAGGTAGCCAGGCAAGGGTGGCCTAGATACAGATTAGCCCTCTGAATCCAGAAATATCAAGATATAAAATAGAATTCTTATGGAAAACCTTGGAATTAACCACATAGACGTTAGCCAGTGGCCAAGGTATTGTGTGGCTTAAGGCATATGAGAATGTAAAAGCTGCGTGTTTTTCTTTCATTCAGGAACCTAGATGACTGAGGTGATAGTGAAATGTGCTTCGGGATTATATAATATTTATTTCAAAATTATGTACATAGAGTAGATCACAGTCAATCAAATTTAATTTGCCTTCAATTAACAGAAATAGATGTTTATGTATTTATATATACATACATATATTTTATATACAGGTTAATTTCATATCAGCTGACTTCTCATAGAAAAAAATTAATTCATAAAAAAGATGATAGAAAAATTGTGATAGTGATCTGTAAACCCTCATTATTCTTGAATCATTTTTACCACCTGTATTCATAAGGGTTCTCCAGGGTTTAAGATCTATGGAATACCGCTCTATATTAAGGAAATTAATTGTGATGACTTACAGTATGTAGTCCAACTAACCCAACAATGGGCAGTTGTGGATTGGAAGTTCTATAATCTTGTAGTTGCGTACTTCCATGAGGCTAGTTGCTTAAGCTGGTTTTCTGTAAAAGTAGGTTCTAACAAATGTCCTGGTGAGTAAGAGCAAGCAGTAGAAGAAGACTGAATTGTCCTCCCAATGTCTTTAGGTAGCCCTCCAGCAGAAGGTATATCCCAGATCAAGGGATGTATATGTACCAAGACACCTGGATCTGGGACTTGCTTTGTTCTAGGCTGACCTTGAATTCAGAGATCTCCTTGCCTCAGTTGCTTGGGATTAAAGGAATGTGCTACCTTTGCCTGTGCCTAAGCTTTTCATGGCCGCTATGCCTCAAAGTCTCCATGTCAAGATCCAGGTCAGAAAGTGTGTCTTCCAGCTCAAGATCTGGATCACAGATGTGCCCTCCAATTCATGATTATAATTCATTCCAGATATATTCAAGTTTACAATGAGGAGTAGCTACAAATCAGCTAGTCCTTTCTTTGCTTTCTCAGCCCTCCCTCCAACCTGCTCTGTCTGTAGACCTACAAGTATGATTTGAGACCCACAGCCAAGGAATTCCCTCCATTTGTAATTGAGCATTGCTGGGCAGTGGCATGCTTTCCCTTTTTCATCTCATCATCCTCCACTTGCTCCCCACATAAAACTCTTTCCATAGCCACAATGCTAGTTTCATACCTACAACCTCTAAGACCTTTAGGTTTACAAGCATTGTTAGATGGATAAACTACTTATTATTGCCTATAACGCCTCCCCTCCACTTGGGCCATTTCCATTCCACCATCTTTGGTATTGGTTTACATCTGTTGCCTTAAATACTACTTTATTCATAAGCCACCATTAACTGGTCAGACATTCTTTGCCTTTTACACCTTTCTCTATGCCTGCTACCATCTCTTTTCTCAGAGGCATGTGGTCTGGGGGGTCAACTTTTCCTGCATAAATTAAATGGCTCACCCTTAAGACATGTCTGCTCTATGTCAGATACTGTAGTTTCAGCACTTGCCTGTCAAAAGAAAGTCATATTACAACACTAGTTACACAAACAAAGAAAAAACCTAAATGCTCAGGTAAAATTGCAAGAAAAAAAGCATCATTAGTAGCTAAGATATTTGGTCTTTCGGCAAACCCATTAATCCTATACAAATAATGCCTAGCAAGAGCTACATAGAAGAATCACAAGACATGGAATTTAAAAGGACAATCATAAACTTAAACCATACTGTATAAAAATATCTCTAAAAATTAGGTGTAGACAACATTCAACTTTGTATTCCATGATGAAGTTCTGATTATTTTTCTATAGTGAGTAGCAAGGCAATGATCTCTTTTAAAAAGAGTTTTATTCAATATTGAAATAAAAGTGATAATTTATACAACAATTCAATCAAAAATTAAATATTATGTTAGAAATAATAAAATAATATTCTATTCATAATGAGAAATATCATTTTTTTAAATCTTCAGGAAATTGTGAACAATGACATAAGAAAAGAGAAATGTTAATTGCATTCTGTCAAAAAGAGGAAAAAATCCAATTAAAAAGGTAGTCTAATGTCATTGTGATAGAGTTAAGGCAAAAGAGAAAAAAAAGCTACTCTATTAGGTATAATAGTAATAAAAATAGGTTTTCTGTGTATAGTAAAACCCAGAGAAATACAAATCATCAGTAGTGAGTATTTATAGGTACTAACTTGAAAGCAACCTGTGTTGGTAGTTTCTTGGAAGAAATGCAAACTATCACAAATATAACTGCATCATCTTACTGAATAATAAATGTAAAAATAGTAGGAACACCTACCAGAGCATCCTTATTACATTATGAATTAGCAGAATGCTCCTACTGACAGCTCACTCCTTTCTAGGGGACTTGCTTTGAATTGTGAAAGGCTGATAAGGCATCTTAGTACTTGAATACTTGCAGAGCAAGGAAGGCCTCTAGCTAACTGAACACCCTGATTTTAAAAAAAAAATTGGATGGGGGAGGAACTGAGAAAACACTTTACAAGTATGCTAGTGTCAGGACCAGACTGCCAGACTAGGCGAAGCTAGTGACCTGTCCTGAGCAGATTCCTGAGAAGGGCTTGTGAAAGAAAGAACATGTCCCCAGAAGACTGTTGCCTCATTGTCTAAGGAGAATATCTTGCAGTTTAGTGATTCACCTTATGCCCTTAGGCACTTCCCAGTACTCCCCCCCCCCCGCACCCCCGCTCTGAGCTTCAGTTCCTGCTTCAGAGTTTGTTATTTTTTTTTTATTAACTTGAGTATTTCTTGTATACATTTCGAGTGTTATTCCCTTTCCCGGTTTCCAGGCAAACATCCCCCTCCCCCTCCCCTTCTTTATGGGTGCTCCCCTCCCCATCTTCCCCCCATTGCCGCCCTCCCCCCAACAATCTAGTTCACTGGGGGTTCAGTCTTAACAGGACCCATGGCTTCCCCTTCCACTGGTGCTCTTACTAGGATATTCATTGCTACCTATGAGGTTAGAGTCCAGAGTCAGTCCATGTATAGAGTTTTAAATGCTGTACATTCCTCTCAATAAACAGACCTTTACAAGGACACTGGTTCGTCTCACTCCTCTTTCTCACCCATTCTCCCGCAGGTATGGGTCCCCCTCGACCACCTCGAATAACTGGGTGTCCGCTGGCGGAGGCAAGTGGCGCCCAGCACGAGGCTCGAGGTACAGACCCTCACTGGACAGAAAAAGAGATTGAGGATCCCGGGTATTTGTCCAGAAACCGAAACAAATAAAGTGAAAGTAGCTGTGCTGATCTGGTGTTCACGGCTGCAGGCTCTCACCGCTCATGAGAGAAAGACATACCAGGTAAGAGTTTTCTGTCTCATTGAGAATGGGCAAAAAAATTGTCTAAGGAAGGGTCTTTATCAAAGACCTTAAGGCTTCTCTCAGGGAAAGGGGAGTAAGAGTGAAGAAAAGGATCTCGTTAAACTTTTTGTCTTTGTGTCAGAAACTTGTCCTTGGTTTATTATTGAAGGACCAGAAATTAGTTCCTATAGTTGGGACAAGGTTGGAAAGTGTTGAAATGACTTATTGTAAGAAAAAGGATCTGACGCAGTTCTGATTCAGGAGATAACGTCTGTGTCTTTGTATCTTTGTGTTTTGTGCCGGCTATACTATGGGTCTGTATTTGCTACTCTGGGTCTGTATTTGTGTGCAAGTTCTGGGGTTCTGTTTTGCAGTTGCTCTCATCTTGGGCTGAGAGGGAGGCTCATGTCTCAGGAGAGACTTGAGTGTGAGCAGTAGATGTGCCAGGGGCTCACCAATTGCGTTGCCCTGGGAGACGTCCCAGGAGGTGAGAAGGGAAACCAGGGATGCCTGGGAGTTTCCCATCTGAGTGCCTGTGAGGATTCGGTGATTCTCCTGGATTGGAGAAAAGACCCGCCTTTCAGGCTGTCTGTATTTCCAGAGTGGTCTTTGTCTGCGTGTATTAGCTCTTTGTTTTGTGTTACCTGTGACTTTGACAATGGGAAGATTCTGGTTGGGAAGGAGGAGTGATTTGGAATCTGCTCCCTTTCATCTGTCTTTGGTGAGCTGGTGGAAGCTCCCATCTGAATCGGTTCGGTTTTGTGGCAACTTGCTGCAGTCGCTTGTTTTTTGTTTTTGTGTGAACTTTTGGTTTTTTTTGTCTGTTAAATTTTGATTGTCTTTCTGTGTGAATGAATGCTATTTGCCCTCTTCGGCGGATTTCTATTTTCTGGACTCTCTTCTTGTTTTCTCACCATCCCACTTGAGATGCTAGTTAGTAGCTGTTACAGGAAATCTATAATGCTCACTTGAGGAGAGTGCTTTAGAAACAAGAATTTCTTGTTTGCCCTGGGTTCCATCATAGGTGTGGAGATAAGCTTGCTTTCTATTGCAAATGATGTAACATTGCATATGTTAGTACTCCTAACACTTATTGGGACTGTGCCTCAGGGATCACAACCTGTATAAGTTTAGAAGTTCTAAAAGACAGTCATGACCTTTGTGTGTAGGTTCAGATAGTGTCCAGATTGGAATCCTAATGCTAAAGACTTAGTTAGACAAAAAAGAGAGTTGAGAAATATGTAGGGCTAACTTAAGGCTGAATCTAGGTGCTGCAAGGGCAGCTATAAAGACATCTGCTGTTGCCTTGCAACACAAGGCTTATGGAAAATTCAGAACTGCCATTGACTTAGATATAAAAAGAGTAAAAAGACTTTTTAGCTGACCTCCAAGAATCCCTAACCTCCCTCTCAGAGGTAGTCCTTCAGAATAAGAGAAGACTAGACCTGATATTCCTTAAAGAAGGAGGTCTGTGTGCTACACTAAAAGAAGAATGTTGCTTTTATGTAGACCATTCAGGAGTAATTAAAGACTCTGTGAGTCAACTTAAGAAAAGGTTAGACAAAAGACAGAGAGACAGAGAACAACAGGTGTGGTTTGAGAGCTGGATTAGTAGATCTCCTTGGATGACTACTCTGATATCTTCCCTTTTGGGACTCTTAATTTTGCTTCTGTTTCTGATTATAAGTCCATGTATGTTAAATAAGCTAGCTACCATCATTAGAGAAAGAGTAAGTGCTGTTCAGATTTTGATGTTATGTCAGCAATATCATGTTTTTATTTTGTTCTATGATTAGAACTAGCCACTAGAAGAAGTAGGGAATGAAAGGTAAAAGTTTTAAAGTTGGCCCCCTAGAAACAAAGTTTAGAGTAGAAGAAACAGGTTAGGCCCCATAATTGTATGTTCTAGGAAACCTCTCCTAGGGCTATAGAATGGGTAATTACATCAGCCAGTTTGGCAACTCTCTCCCAGGAACTAGCTGACCATAAACTTAGATTAAAATCTTAGAGAACAATCTTGAGAAGCAGGGAGCTTCACCCAGGAACTAGTGGACGATAAAGTCAAACAATCTTAAGAAACAGGAAGCTAGTCCTTGTGATTTTTCACTGGTATTCTTGACATTTTCCAAGGATGTCCTTGCTACTCCCTTTTTCACCAACAGCAGTTTTTTGGCAGCAATATCCTCTTTACTGGATACATTTACCCTCCTCCTCAACTAGGGTCCTTCCTAGCTATCCCTTGCTGGTGGCACAAATCATACGTCTTGGAAGAGAACCGTCCCATAAGCTCTTTGGAAAGGACCTCGATGTTTTAATATTACCCTATAGCCCCTCCCAGTTCTCTCGGCTCAGACAACAGGTAGACGAATGGACAATTAGCAACATTCCCTTTCAGGGTAAGAGAGATAATCATTACTCCTCAGATAAGTTGATACAGTTTTTTCACAAAATTACAATCCCAGTGGTCTTTCCAAAGGTAATATGTGATGGCCCTATGTCGGGAGTTCACCTTGTCTTTACAGATGGCTCCTCTAATGGACAAGCCGCATTTTCCATTGATGGTCAAATACAACAGTTCTCTACCCCTTTAGATTCCGCTAAGCTGGTAGAGCTTCAAGCCATCCTCGCAGTATTTCATGCCTGCCCAATGCACCCTTTAACCTATATACAGATAGCTCATATCTTGCCTTTTCTATCCCTCTGTTAGAAACAGTGTCCTATATTTGGCCTACCACCAATGCTGCCCCCCTCTTTGCCACCTTACAAAAGTATATTCAGAGGCGTTCTTGCCCATTCTTTGATACATCCGAGTACATACTGGATTGCCTGGCCCCTTGGCCAATGGTAATGATGCCGTTGATCGCCTCACCTGGGTCGTGGCCTTGGCCCAGGGGGCCTTCTCTACGCCCCTTAAACTTGCCCAAAAAGCACATGAATTACAGCACCTTAATGCACAAGCCCTTAGGATTAAATATAAGGTCACCGGTGAACAGGCTCACCAAATAGTCTGTAATTACAAAGGCTTCATGACCCTACTACCTGACCCTCAACTGGGGGTAAAACCCCATGGATTGGTCCCTGGAGAGCTCTGGCAAATGGATGTCACCCATCTTCCTTCCTTTGATAAATTAAAATATATTCATGTCACCATTGATGCCCTTAGCGGCTTTGTCTAAGCATCCCTGCAGACAGGAGAGGCCACCAAACATGTTATAAGTCATGTTCTGCTTGCCTCACAGTTTTACCTCAACCTAAGATTATTAAAACAGATAATGGACCTGGATATACTAGTTCTAATTTTAAAGACTTTTGTTCCCAACTCAGAATTAAACATGTTACGGGCATTCCTTATAATCCACAGGGACAGGGTATAGTTGAAAGAGCTCACAAAAACCCTTAAAAATATGATCCATAAATTACAGTCAAATGGGGAAATATTATTCCCCCTCCCTGGTAATCACAAAAATTTAATAAATCATTCACTCTTTGTCCTTAACTACCTTGTCATGGACAAGGATGGAAAAACTGTAGCAGACCACCTGTGGCACCCCCATACTTCTTATGATTATGCACCAGTCCTATGCACCAGGACCCATTAACATCCCAATGGTATGGCCCTGATCTGGTCCTCATTTGGGGACATGGGTCAGCCTGCATTTATGATGCAAAGGCTGGGAGCACCCATTGGCTACCCGAGCACATTGTTAAGACATTTAACCGACCCAGGGACAACCCTGAGGAAAAGTCTAACTATGCTTAATTACAGATCATGCTGACCATGTTCCCCTTCATCTGGATCCCTGGAAGCATCATCACATCTGCCCTTGCTACATCGCCTCACCAGATCTTCAACTATACCTTGGTGATTCTTAATGGTGCCAGAGATGTGGTGTCTGCCAACTCCACCACCGCTGCACGAGTTCCCTGGCCCAATCTTGAGTTCCTGCAGTTCCTGTAAAGAGGCACCTCCACACGTACAAAGAGAGAACTCATCACTGCCTGCCGTGATTCTTGCAATACTCATAGACCTGTCAGCTGTGGGTACAGGAACTGGGGTTGGCTCCCTGATCACCTACCAACAGAGTTATCATCAGCTCAGTGCTGCCATAGACAGGGACATCAGTTAGCTTCAACAAGGAATAACCTATCTTAAAGATTCAGTCACTTCCTTGGCTGAGGTTGTTCTACAAAATAGGAGGGGATTAGATCTTCTCTTTCTCCAATAAGGAGGGCTCTGTTTGGCCCTCAAGGAGGAGTGTTGCTTTTATGCTGATAAGACAGGATTAGTAGAAAACAGCCTGCAAAAAGTTAGAGAAAGTCTACAAAAGAGACAAAGAGAAAGAGAAAAGAGTGAAGCCTGGTATAAATTTGGTTTTCTGCCTCTCCCTTGTTCACCACTCTTCTACCCAGTATACTGGGTCCCTTTATTGGACTCCTGTTACTTGTCTCCTTTGGTCTAAGGGTGCTTCGAAAGTTAACTGATTTTATCAAGGCCCAGGTGGATTCAGCTACCAAGCAGGTCTGGGTCCATTATCACTGTCTCCGTTGTGAGGAGGCTGAGACAACCCCAGGGAGTATGATACTCCCCTTGGGTCTCCCACAGCTGGCCTCGACTTCTCCACCCTAAATACAGCCTGTAACTCAGGCTGGAATATCAGACGCTGGTGGAACCATCAATGACGGGAATATTATGGTGCCACATACCAGGCGCACACCTCACTGCTGTGAAGTAACCCTAGGACAGGATTAGTTCCTGATCTGGTTTGCCCATTCTCACAAAACACACACATAATGTGTTAATGCATAAGATTGTTCTTAGCCATTGGGATGCAGTCCTAACTGCAAGAGTGGCTCACCATGACCAAGCTGATCACTCTGTGAGGCATGTCTGATTTATCTCAGACCACTACTTCCACTCTGGTGGAAATAAGGGAACTTAAGTGAGAGTGCCAGACGTGGGGGCAACCTGTGTAGCATAAGACACAAGGCTTCACTGACCAGGTGCTGGTTGTGGATGCATACCATGTAGACAGACCTTCCTCCCACTGATAGTTAAGGAAAGGTGGAGATGCCCGGGACTGGCAAAGCTGGTGCCCTGTCCTGAGCAGATTCCTGAGAAGGGCTTGACATTTTGAAAGAAAGAACATGTCCCCAGAAGACTGTTGCCTCATTGTCTAAGGAGAATATCTTGTGGTTTAGTGATTCACCTTATGTCCTTGAGCACTTCCCAGTACTCTCCCTGCCCTAAACTTCAATTCCTGCTTCAGAGCTTTAAATGCTGTACCTTCCTCTCAATAAACAGACCTTAACAAGGACACTGCTTAGTCTTGCTCCTCTTTCTCCCCTGTTCTCCTCGACCCCCACGAATAACTGGGTCCCTGCTGGCAGGTGCATGCTAGCACTAGGCATTTAAATAGAAGTCATTGTAGATGATATCCCTCATCCTCAAAGACTACTTAATATGAACAAAAACATCGAGATTAGCTTAAACTCTGCAGTGGGATTTACCATCAGAAACATTAATATGAGCCCATGTTAAAATCTATTCTTAATCATATATACAGATATATCAATAACCAATATATAAGTGCAAAGTTCAGTATCCTCAAGTAGATAGGAACTGTTATTAAGACAACACTTATGTACAATGCTAGACCAATCTGAAAATGAAATAAATACTGTGTATGAGCCATAATCAAACTCATAACATAAATATCCTTCTTTCTCCACTGACATAAAATATAAGGACAAAGTAATAAATTGAATATAAAAGTTAAATTTTATATAGAAAAAATCTTAATAAATATGATTTGCCACCACCAGGGTATCTGGCCTAAAGACTGGGGAAACTGAGGGGAATTCCAACCCCGTAGGGATAACATCAGCTATCTCTACCACCCAGTGCTTCCAGGGACTAGAACACCATCCAACAACTATAGGTGGAAGGACCCATGGCTCCAGCTACATATGTAGCAGAGGGTGGCCTTGTTGTGCACCAATGGGAGGAGATTCCCTTTGTCCTATGGAGGGTTGATGCCTGAGTGTAGGGGGATGCTGAAGTGGTGGGCAGGAGTGGGAGAGCACCCTCACAGAGGCAAAGGGGAGGGTGGAGAGGGCTGATGTTAGATGAGGCTGTCATGGAGGGGTAACCAGGAAGATGAATATCATTTGGGATGTGAACGAATGGAATGGTTGATTAAAAAAAAAAAAAAGACTTTCTACCACATGTGAAATTCTACATTTGAAATGGTGCACACATATAAATGTTATCTGTTTAAACCACAAAATATTTATAATTTTCAGTTTAAGATTTGTTTGTTAATTGTTTTGATTGGGATACAAATAAGAGAAAAACAACAATATAATTAATAATAAGTAGTAAATAAAATCAATTGAAATAAACACTTGAAATTATAATAATATTTTAAATTAAATATGTCTAATATGTTATTAGAAAATATCCCACCTTTATATATCAGGTATAGATATATTTTATAAATTATGAATGGATAATTAAACAAAATTTACATAATATGTAATAGATGAGTACATCACTCTGCAGGGTCAAGAATATTGTGCAAGTAGAAATTATAAATGTATATATTAATAAAATTAATAATGATAGTTTATCAGTATGCTTTATTGTACATGAATTATATCTTACAAATAGAGAGTAATAATTATTTTTAAACTTCTGTTATTCTATTGTTTGAAACAGCAAACAGTACTTTTTCTAAGACTTAAGATTCCCTTTATATTTGAATCCTCATTTTATTATTCAAATATAAGCTACTTTGTGTAGTGTTTCTAAACCTTACAAATTTCTAAAACTTCCTGAAAGGTACTTGAAAATATCTTGTGACTACTAACTGGATTTATGCTTGAAAATTGGAATTTCTTCTATTTATGAAGATTAATCTTGAATTACATTTCTGAATTTTCCTTGCTGTATTTCTTTTTATTTTTTATTAGATATATTTCTTTACTTACATTTCAAATGTTATTACCTTCCCGGTTTCCTGTCCATAATCCCCCATCCATCCCCTCCCCCTCCCGTTGTTGCATTTTTAAGATTTATAATGAATTTCTAGATCTATATGATTTTTGAAAGGAAAAGGTTGAAAATTGCCCCCTAGACAAAAGTTGAAGCCAAAAGAGGGCCCTTGAACTGGCCTGTTCCAGAAACTAGCTGATCACAGAAAGAGTAATTGCACCAGCTGGTTCAGCCACTTTGTTCCAGGAACTAGCTAACCACAACAGCAGCTGACCACAATAGCAGGAACTGGTTTAACCATAAAGTTAGGTTAAAATCTTAAAGAACAATCATGATAAACAGGAGGCTCTACCTTGTGATTTGATAACAATTATGAGAAATAGGAGGTTCTTCCTTGTGATTCAGTATGTTTTTTTCTTTAAATACCCTTTCTTCCAACCATTTGAGTTCAAATTCCTCTACCCCTGCATGGGATACGAGTCTTGACCCAAGTGCACTGGTTTCTGTCGTCCCTATCAACAAACCTCTTGTCGATTGCATCAAGATCATTCTCTTGTGAGTTTTTAGGGTGTTGTGTCATCCCGAGACTTGAGTGAGGGTTTCACCACTTCAGGGGGTCTTTCTGTATAGCTGGGTTCTCAGATAGCACTTTATCCAATTTTCTGAGGAACTGCCAGACTGATTTCCAAAGAGGTTGTACCAGCTTGCAATCCCACCAACAGTGGAAGGGTGTTCCTCTTTCTCCACATCCTTGCCATCATCTACTGTCACCTGAGTTTTTTAGTATTTACCATTGTGATTGGTGTTAGGTGGAATCTCAGTGTCCTCTGGATTTGCATTTCTCTGATGACTAAAGATGTTGAACATTTCTTTTTATAACTTTTTATTGGTTATTTAATTTATTTACATTTCAAATGTTTTCCCCCTTCCTGATTCCCCTCCACAATTCCCATAGCCCACTCACAACCTTCTGCTTCTATGAGGATGCTCACCTACCCACCTATCTGCTCCTGTCTCACCTCCCTAACATTCCTCTATGAAGGGGCCTGAAGCCTTCACAGGCCCAAGGTCTTCCCATCCCATTGATGCCAGATAACGCCATCCTCTGCTACATATGCAGCTAGAAAACATGGATCCCTCCATGTATACTCATTGTTTGTGGTTTAGTCCCTGGGAGCTTTGTGGGGTCTGGTTGATTGATACTGTTGTTCTTCCTATGTAATCATAATCTATTTCAGCTCCTCCAGTCCTTCCCCTGCCCTCAATTGGGGTCACTGTACTCAGTCTGATTGGCTGCAAGCATGCTCATCTGTATACATAAGGCTCTGGCAGATCCTTTCAGTAAACAGCTATATCAGGCTCCTGTTGGCAAGTAAATCTTTGCATCAGCAATAGTGACTATGTTTGATGGCTGCAAATGGGATGGATCACCATGTGGGGCAGTCTCTGGATGACCTTGCCTTCAGTTCCTGCTCCACTCTTTTTTAAAAATTTTATTTTCTTGGATATTTATGTATTTACATTTCAAATGCTATCCTCTTCCTCCCTCTCCCATATCCCCTACTCTATCCTCCTGCTTCTATGAGGATGCTCCCACTCCCATCCACCCACAGCCCTGGTATATCTGCTCCACTTTTTGTCCCTATACTTCCTTTAGATAGGAACAATTCTGGGTTAAAGTTTTTGGAAAGGGTGAGTGTCCCCTTCCTTCAACTGGGGGTCATGCCTCCCTTCAAATATAGTCTCAACACATTCTATCTTTGTTAGATATTTAGCTACTGGCATCCCTGTTGGGTCCTGCGAGCCTCTTGTTTTCCTGGCATTTGGGACTTTATGTTGGCTACTCCCAGTTCCCCATCCTTCATTACTACACACCTCTGTTCAATTTCTTGACCCTCTATACATCTCCTGGTTCTGTTCCCAGACCTCATCTTGCCTCCCCCTTTTCCTCTTCCCCTCCTTTCTTCCTCTCAAGTCCTTCCTACACTCTACTTCTTGTGAATATTTTGATCCCCCTTCTAAGTAAGACAGAAGCCTCCATATTAAATTTTTTAGTTGTTTCTCTGCCATGTGAGATTTCTCAGTTGAGAATTCTTTGTTTAACTCTGTACCCCATTTTTTAAATAGGTTTATTTGGTTCTCTGGAGTCTAGCTTCTTGAATTCTTTGTATATATTTGGCATTAGCCCTCTCTCAAATATAGGATTGGTAGATATTTTTTTCCAATCTGTAGGTTGCTGTTTTGTACTACAATGTCCTTTGTCTTACAGAAGTTATTTAATTTTATGAAGTCCCATTTGTCTATAGTTGATCTTAGAGCCTGAGCCATTGGAATTACGATCAGGAAATTTTCCATTGGGCAGATGTGTTCCAGGTTCTTTCCTTCTTTCTCTTCTATTTGATAGAAGCTGAAAACCACCCAGATGTCCCCCAATGGAGGAATGGATACTGAAAATGTGATATATTTATACAACAGAGTATTCCCCAGTTATTGAGAACAATGACTACATGAAATTCACAGGCAAATGGATGGAACTAGAAAATATCCTGAATGAGGTAAAGGAGTCTCAAAAGAACAACATAGTATGTTCTGACTGATAAGTGGATATTAGGAAAAAAGCTCGGAATACCCATGATACAACTCATAGACCATATGAAGCTCAAGAAGAAGAAACGCCAAAGTGTTCATGCTAGGATGCTACAGTCCTTCTTGGAAGGGAGAATAAAATATTCATGGGAGGTAGAGAGAGGGAGCAACCTGGGTGGAAGAAAGGAGGGGTAGGGTAAAAGGGAGAATAGGTTCAGGTGTGCAAGGGGACAGAGGAAATACAGAGGGTCAGGAAATTGAACAGTATTGTGTAGTAGCAGAGGATAGAGAGATGGCAAACTGGAGGAGCCATGAGAAAGTCCCAGATGCTAGGAAAGCAAGAGGCTTCCAGGACCCAATGGGGATTACATTACCTTAAATACCCAATGAAGAGGAGAAAGAACCTGTAAGTCTATATCCAGAGGTTGGCCACGGCCCCCAGATGAGGGATGGAGGCACCCACCCATGTCAAAACTATTAACCCAGAATTGCTCCTGTCTAGAGGAAACACAGAGACAAAGAGTGGAGTAGACTGAAGGAAAGTCCATCCAGAGACTGTCCCACCTAAGGATCCAACCCATCTGGAGACACCAAAACCAACACTATTGCTGATCCCTAGAAGCTCGTGCTGACAGGAGCCTAATATAGGTGTTCCCCAAGAGGCTTTGCCAGAGCCTAACTGATAAGGATGCTGATGTTTGCAGGCAACAATTGGACTGAGCATGTAGATCCCAATTGATGAGATAGGGGAAGAAATGAAGGAACTAAAGGGGTTTGCAACTCCATAGGAAGATCGATATTATCAACCCACTAGACCCCCTCCGCAGAGCTCCCAGGGAATAAACCACCAACCAAAGAATATACATGGAGGTGCCCATGGCTCCAGTTGCACATGTAGCAGAGGATTACCTTATATGGCATCAATGGAATGGACCCTTTTGGTCTTGTGGAAGCTTGAAACCCCAGTGCGGTGGAATGCGTTGGCAGTGAGGTAGCAATGGATGGGTGGATGAGTGGGGAGCACCCTCATAGAAACAGGGAGGATAGGAGATGGGATGGGTGGTTTGTGGAGAAGAAACCAGGAAGAGGGATAACATTTTTAAAATTTATTTATTTTAATTCTTTAATCCTTTTCTACAGTCCAGACTTCAAACCCCTCTGACTCTGCGCTCTGACTTCTCCCCAACCCATACCTCCTCTCTTCCTTCCTGGTCTCCAAAAGGATTTCCCCATCCCACCGTACCATGTCTCCCTACTCCCTGAAGTCTCAAGTTTCTTGAGGATCAGATGTATCTTCTCTCAGAGGTCAGACCAGGCAGTCCTCTGCTGTATATGTGTTGGGGGCCTCATATCAACTGCTCTATGCTGCCTGTTTGTTGGCTCAGTGTCTGAGAGATCTTGGGGATCCAGGTGATTTGAGACCTGGGGGGCTGCCATCCTCATAAGCTTATTCCATCTTTTCCCCAATTCAATCACAGGTGTCTGCAACTTCTGTCCATTGGGTGGGTGCTAGTATCTGCATCCAACTCTTTCAGCTGTTTGTTGCAACTCTCAGACAGTAGCCATGTTAGGCTCCTGATGCAAGACTACCACAGCATCATAAGAGAGTCAGAGCCCCATGTCTCCCCTTGAGCTGGATCCCAATCTGGGCCTGTTACTGGACCTTCTTTCTCTCATGCTCTTCTGAATTTTTGCCCCTGCAGTTCTTTCAGACAGGTACAATTCTGGGTCAGAGCTTTTGATTGAGCAATGGAAACTCCATCGCTAAACTTGAGGTGAAAATGTTTTGTGGCTCTTATTGATCACTCTTTTAGAGATTTTATGAATTTCTCCAATGCTTAGATAAAGCCTCTTTGGGGGATGTAAAATTGGATTTTTAAAATTGGTTATTTTATTTATTTACATTTCAAATTTTATCCACAGGACATCAAGGGGATAATATTAGAAATATAAATAAATTTAAAAACAATTAAAATTCTATTTTAAAACCCCAATCGACACTATATTTATGCATTTGAGAAATTTGCAAAATCTCTACAAAAATGATCAGTAACCACCACACAACACTTGCACATATAACGGAATGCCTGAGTGTGAATATAAATTCACTGATTATTGTAAGATTCAGTGTCTGTTTCTTCTTCACCAGGACTCTCTCAAGGAAAGTCATAAAAGCACTGGTTGACAATTTTACTAATTTGTATAATAAATTTCTATTGCCTAACATATTTGAAAACATTTTTTATAAAATAAAATAAAACATATTTTAAAGATTTAACTTAATATCTCCTTTTACTTCCACAACTGTACAAATCCAATTTCTTTATAAAAAAGTCATACATACTTTCAAAAACACCTATAGATATCACACATTTTTTTTAATCTTTATTAACTTGGGTATTTACTATTTACATTTCAATTGTTACTCCCTTTCCCAGTTTCCTGGCCAACATCTCCCAACCCTTACCCCTCCCCTTCTCGATGGGTGTTCCCCTCCCCATCCTCCCCCCATTACCACCCTCCCTCCAACAATCACGTTCACTGGGGGTTCAGTCTTGGCAGAACCAAGGGCTCCCCCTTCCACTGGTGCTCTTACTAAGCTATTCATTGCTACCTATGAGGTTGGAGCCCAGGGTCAGTCCATGTATAGACTTTGGATAGTGGCTTAGTCCCTGGAAGCTCTGGTGCGTTGGCATTGTTGTTCATATGGGGTCTCAAGCCCCTTCAAGCTCTTTCAGTCCTTTCTCTGATTCCTTCAACGGGGGTCCCGTTCTCAGTTCAGTGGTTTAATGATGGCATTTGCCTATGAATTTGCTGTATTCTGGCTTTGTCTCTCAGGAGAGATCGACATCTGGTTCCTGTTGGCCTGCACTTCTTTGCTTCATCTGTCTTATTTAGTTTGGTGGCTGTATATGTATGGGCTACCTGTGGGGCAGGCTCTGAATAGGCATTCCTTCAGTCTCTGTTCTAAACTTTGCCTCTCTATTCCTATTCCCCTTTTAAAGAAGTAGTAAAGCATTCGCATTTTGGTCACCCTTCTTGAGTTTCATGTGTTCTGTGCATGTAGGGTAATTCGAGCATTTGGGCTAATATCCACTTATCAATGAGTGCATACCATGTGTATTTTTCTGTGATTGGGTTACCTCACTCAGGATGGTATTTTCCAGTTCCATCCATTTGCCTATGAATTTCATAAAGTCATTGTTTTTGATAGCTGTGTAATATTCCATTGTGTAGATGTACCACATTTTCTGTATACATTCCTTTGTTGAAGGGCATCTGGGTTCTTTCCAGCTTCTGCCTATTATAAATATGGCTGCTAGGAACATATAGGAGCATGTGTCTTCGTTATATGTTGGGGCATCTTTTGGGTATATGCCCAAGAGAGGTATAGCTGGGTCCTTAGGTAGTTCAATGTCCAATTTTCTGAGGAACCTCCAGACTGTTTTCCAGAATGGTTGTACCAGTATGCAATCCCACCAACAATGGAGGAGTGTTCCTTTTTCTCCACATTCTCGCCAGCATTTGCTGTCACCTGAGTTTTTGATCTTAGCCATTCTCACTGGTGTGAGGTAGAATTTCAGGGTTGTTTTTATTTGCATTTCCCTTATGACTAAACATGTTGAACATTTCTTTAGGTGTTTCTCAGCCATTAGGCATTCCTCAGCTGTTAATTCTTTGTTTAGTTCTGAACCCCATTTTTAATAAGGTTATTTGTCTCCCTGCAGTCTAACTTCTTGAGTTCTAGTTTTAACTGTTTTATTGGGAGAACATTTCATTCCTAAAATGAAATCCTAATTTTTGGTAAAGTAGAATGTAACATTATTTATATGTATGGAATTTTCTTATACCTAAGGTAAAGTAATTTACATGGGATTTAAACCAGTATCATTGGTGATTCTGTTAACAAGGGAGGATTAAGTATCAAACCAATATTTATATTGGAAGTTAAAGAGTCAAAGATTGGGTTGATTGAGTATAAACCTAAAAATCCAAAGGTATTAGGTAATGATCACCAACTTAAAAGAATTAGTGGGATGATTAACCTTTCATTATTATTACAATATAACCTCATAATTTAGAAAACTAACCTTGTTTATGTTTGATCCCTCTCATTCTAGAAACTAGGAGAATGCTGGCATTTGCATTTGTTTCCATTTCAAGGAAATGGATTCCTGAGCTTTGGTAAAGATATAACTAATACTTGAAATTAGAAAGTGAAATTAAATATATTTAAAAATATATTCTATGCATAGAGGAATAATTCACATGGTATTTGAAGCTTATGTGTTTATTTACTTTTCACAATAAAGACACTGAATGAATGCTGTGATCAGAATGTGGTTACAAAATCAGTCTCTAAAGTTTAGTCCTGCCAAGTTGAATACTCAAAACAAGTTCATTAATGTGTTTAATATCTTTAATAAGAAATAATACTTAACTGTAACTATAATCAATGCTTTCAAAAATGACATTATTTATTATTAATCCCTATTTAAAAATAATTGCTATATAAATATTCATCATAATATTTTTTTTACTTCTTTGAAACCACTTATAAACAAATGTACATGAACCTAACAAATAAAAACCTAAGGAATGTTAATTCCATATAACAACTTCATTTTAAAAAAATAAGGATTCTAATGATACAGATTAGTCATAAAATAAAAAATAGATGTGAAATATATGCATAAGTTTATACTTATGTGTTATTTCACCTAAAAATATTCAGTCATGAGCTTTATCACCTTTAGAAATGATTAAGTGTGCCTCATTGGGTATATATGAATGCATTTTTAGCATAGATAGAGAGAGAGAGACATGGATAGATATATTATATAGATGTCAGGAATGTGCTTAAATTTGATGTGAAGTGACCTGTGGAGACATGATTTCTACTTTCATTAGAAAAATATGGTTCACAGGAGAAATCATTAAGGGGCAAATTTATGCTGTAAAAGAGTTCCTAGCACTTAGAGGATTTATCTATGAAAGTAAGAATTTTGCAATGAAATCCCAAGAACTGCATATGAATACTAATAAAAATTTCTGTATTGGGTAATCATTCTTATAATATACAGGTGAGAAATATACACATACAAATTATTTTGATATGAAAAAAGATATAAAGTTATAGAGACAAAGCTTATTTTGGGTAATTAATCTGAACCTTAAATGACCTAGTATGTTCCTAGTTCTGCTATGTGTATCTTATGCAGTATGAAAAAAATGGATGAATGTAAGGGACATATTGTAGAAGAAGGTCACTTCCCGGGTGAGCATTAGATACAGAACAGCCACTTCCAGTGACAGTGCTGAACAAAATACTGTTCAAATACATTTATATTTGAAATATTCCAGCTTACCTTGTTTTGGAACATAAACTTAGCAGTCTTAACCACACTACCTCCTGAAATACAGGTTCTAATGACCAAAGACAGTAATTTAGTTAGATATGTTTCTTTTTATTTCTGGATAAAACCAATCATTATTGAGATGAAAATCACATTTTTTTCTTTAAAAATATATTTCTTATTAAAATTACATTTGTAATTGAAAAATAATTCTATTGGAACTCTATTGTTCATATAGACACAGAGTTGTTGGAATTCATAAAATGTAGCATATTAATGTTTGTTACCTTTGTATTTATTTTTACACTATGTTCCATGGTTATATTTACTTTAACTTTCTTACTGCCCACTAACATTAATTCATAATCCCCCAATAAATATAAAAATAAATAGCAGAAACACAATATGACAAAAATAAAGAGGAGGAGGAGAAAAGAAGGAGGAAGAGGCAAGGAAAAGAAGGAGCAGGTGAGAAGGAGAAGGAAAAGGAGGAGAAGGAAAATAAGTAGAAGCAACCCACACAAAACTCATGGAGTTATTGTGCTTCTTGGCATGGGGTTTGGCCCTGTGAGTGGTTATTATAACCAGTGACACTGTACTTGAGATGCTTATTCCTTTCCAACCAAATATTAATTGCAAACAACTTAATGGTTAGGAATAATAGCCCAAATCTACTCCCCGCTCTGAGTGCTTGTACCCTGTCTGGATTGAACTTGATTGGATTGTTTGTGTTACCAACATCTTTGAGTCTATATGTACACAAACCTTTTGTAAATGAAAGATTGTTTCCTCAGAGTTACATACCACCTCTATATCTTCTAATCCTCCCACCTCTTCTACATAGATCTCTAAGGCTTGAGGTAAGGAGTTAGAATAGAGTTTCTCAACCTGTTTCTTTCAAGTAGTAAACATTTTGAAAGAATCTTTCACAAGGGTCACATCCCAGACATTTAACAAGTAGGATATTTTCACTATAGTTCAAAACAATTTCAAAATTACAATTATAAAGTAGGAACAAAAATAATTTTATGGTTTTGTCACCATAAAATGAGAAACTATATTAAAAATTTGCAGCATTATGAAGTTTGAGAACCACTGGATTAGAAGAAGGATTCTTCTTTAGTGCTTATCTTGTTTTACACATATCTTCTAGTTGTGGGCCTTTGTGTTGATTCCCAAAACTAAAAATGAATCTTACCTAAGGGTTAAACTATGAAACTATTTATCATGTCATGTTTCTATAACACAATGTTTTACATCCTGAAACCATTTTATACAGTTCCTTATGCTGTGGTGAACCCCAGTCTTAAAATTACTTGATTGCTACTCCACAGCCATTCTATTCTACTGTTCTAATCAAATATAAATATACAATATACAGGTTATCTGATATATAACTGCCAAATGGTCAGAAACCACAGTTTGAGAGTCTTTTCTTTAACAGAATAGAGTAGGTTTTCCCCAAAGCCCAGGACCTAGCTTATCCCAGATTCTTGCACACTTCAATAGTGTCAGGTCTTGCTTCCATCTCATGGACTAGACTATAAATCAAATCTAAAAATATTTGTTTACTCCCATAATGTTTACATCATCATTGAAATATATATATTTAGACTGGTATCTCTTGATGGTCTCAGGATTTAGTACCTGGCTAAACTTTCTCCTTTATTAGTGTGAGAGTACTTTCAAGCACCCTGAATGCTAAGCAAAAGGATAAACCTTCATGTTGGCCACTAGATAGATTTCTGCCTATTCAATGGCATTAGTTTTATCTTCAGATATAAGGCCTTATTATCAAGTTATACAAAGTAACCAATAAACTTTGTAATAGCTTTTGATGTTCTAATGGCCTATGTGACCCTTTGACCAATGTCTCAACCAAGATATAACCATTTCTGACACTATCATTTTCTTTTCCTGGAAAAAGATATATAGTTGTGGCATTACCTCCCCTACTATATGTTAAAAACATTTACAGTTCTCATATTTACATACATACAAACATTTCATATATATATATAAATTTAAGAATACATAAGAATATAAATATATTTTCACATATATGTGCAAAGAATATAAATGGAGTGTATATGAAAATAATATAAATAGAATATATGTCAAAAGAATATAAGTTTATGCTTCTAAAGTTTCCAAAGAAATTAGAAATTAGAAAATAACACCCTTAAAATTAGCCAGAAATGGGCTGGGGACTTAGTTCAGTGGTAGAGCGCTTACCTAGGAAGCGCAAGGCCCTGGGTTCGGTCCCCAGCTCCCAAAAAAAAGAACCAAAAAAAAAATTAGCCAGAAATAATATAAAATATCTTGGGGTAATGTTAACCAAGCAAGTGAAAGATCTGTATGACAATAACTTCAAGTCTCTCAAGAAAGAAATCAAGGAAGATCTCAAAAATAGAGAGATCCCCCATGCTTATGGATTGGCAGAATTAACATAGTAGAAATGGCCATCCTATCAAATGCAATCTACAGATTCAACATAATTCCCACCAAGATTCTAACATAATTCTTCAAAGATATGGAAAGAGCAATTCTTAAATTAATCTGAAAAAGCAAAAATCCAAGAATACCAAAAAATTCTTAACAATAAAAGAAAAATTCTGGGGGAACCAAGGTATTGGTACAGAGACAAACACATTGATCAATGGAATAGAATTGAAGACCCTGAAATAAAACCACAAAATTCCCAACACATGATCTTTCACAAGAAGCCAAAAATATACAATGGGGAAAAATGGCATTTTTTTTTAACCAGTATACAACTTAATGGAACAACCATCATTATATTAGCATGAAAATATTCCTTTCTTCTCCAACTCCTTGTCAAATCTTTTTTTAAATTTTTTCCTTTTTTCCTTTTATTGGATTATTTAATTGGCATTTTAATGTTTATCCCTTTTTCTGGATCCCCTTCCAGAAACCCACTATCCCATCCTCCAACACCACTTCTAAGAGGGTGTTCCCTCACCAACTCACCTGTTCCCTCCAATCTCCCTGCCTGACATTCACTACACCAGGGCATCAAGCCTTGCAAAGACCAAGGGGCTCTCTTCCCGTTGATGCCCCACAAGGCCTTCATCTGCTACATATGAGAATGGAACCAAAGGTCCATCCCTGTGTTCTCTTGGGATGGAGGTTTAGTCCCTGGGAGCTCCAGGGGCAGGGGGCATGGTCTGGTTAGTTGATACTATTCTTCTTACGGGGTTGCAAACCTCTTCACCTCCTTCAGTGCTTTCTCTAACTCCTCCATTGTGGACCATGCTCTCAGTTCAATGGATGGCTGCAAGCATCTACCTCTGTATTTGTCAGGCTTTGGCAAAGTCTTTGAGGAGACATCATATTAAGCTCCTGTCAGCATGCCCCTCTTTGCATCCCCAATAGTGACTGGGTTTTGTGGCTGCATACGGAGCAGGTGGAGCAATCTCTGGAAGGCCTTTCTTTCAGTCTCTCCTCCACACATTGTCTACATGAAGAAAAAAGATTTTCAACAAATGGTGCTGATCTTACTGGCAGTCTGCATGGAGAAAAATGAAAATAGATCCATATTTGTCACACTGCAAACAGCCCAAGTTCAAGTGGATGAAGAACCTCAACATAAAACCAGATATATTGAATATAATGTAAGAGAAATTGGGAAAGAGCCCTGAACTTACTGGCACAGGGGGAAATTTCCTTAAAAGAAGTCTAATGGCTTATGCTGTAATATCAAGAATTGATAAATCGGACCTAGTAAAATTGGAAAGCTTCTGTAAGGCAAAGAACATAACCAATACGACAAATGGGCAATGTACAGATTGGGAAAAGAAATCTTCCCTAACCCCACATCCATTGGAGGGCTAATTTCCCAAATACATAAAGAACTCAAGAAGTTAACCACTAAGAAACCAAATAACGAATCAAATAATGGGATACAGAACAAAACTGAATTCACAACAGCAATGTTGAGTGATTGAAAAGCACTTAAAGAAATGTACAAAGTCCTTAGTGATCAGGGAAATGCAATTCAAAATGACTCTGAGATTCCACCTTACATCAATCAGAATAGCTGAGATCAAATATTCAGGTGACAACAGATGCTAACGCCTATGTGGAAAAAGAGGAACAGTCCTCCACTGTTGGTGGGATTACAAACTAGTACAACTACTCTGGGAAACAATCTGGAAGTTCCTCAGAAAAATCGAAATAGATCTATCTGAAAACCCAGCTGTATCACTCTTTGGCATATACACAAAAGACGTCCCACCAAGCCACAGCAGTACATATTACACTATATTCATAGTGGCCTTATTTATGATAGACAGAAGCTTGAAACAACCTAGATATCCCAAAACAGAAGAAAGAATACAGAAAATGAGGTTCATTTACACAATGAGATAATACTCACGTAGTAAGAATGAGGACATCATGAGTTTTGCAGGCAAATCATCCGAACCAGAGAATATCATCCTGAGTGAGGTAATTTAGACCCAAAAGGACATCCATAAAATGTACTCATTAATAAGTGTCTATTAACCATAAAAAGTACAGAATATCTAGGATACAATCCATGAACTCAAAGGTTAACAGGCAGAAGGGTCCAAGTGATGATGTTTTAATCCCATTGGCGGGAAAGAAGTAATCAGTCACAGAAGGGAGCAGGAAGGGAGGGTCCTGGGTGGAAAAGGGACAGGGAGAGGAAGAGGGAACATGATCAGGTACCTGTTAGAGAGAAATGATCTGAAGCCATGAGGACCTGCAGAAAGAATGCAAACAGGCAACTTCGGGAGGTAAGAGGTAGAGTGTAGAATGTATAAGAGACCTGGGAGGCGAGACACTCTCAGGACTCAAAAGAAGGAACTCTAGATGAAATGCCCTACAGTGGGGAGAGGGACCCAGAATTGTTCCCGTCTGAAAGAACTGCAGTGATAAACATGCAGAAGAGCCCAAGGAAAAGGAGGTCTAACAATGGGCCCAAATTAGGATCCAGCTCAAGAGGAAGTCCCACTATTGCCGATGCTATGGTTTGCTCACAAAAAGGGGCCTATGATGACTATTCCCCAAGAGACCCAAGAAGCAGCTGAAAGAGCCAGATGTAGATATTTACACCCAAACAACTCACAGAAGCTGCTGACCTCTGTGGTTGAATTAGGGAAAAGCTTGAAGAAATTGAGGTCAAGGGCAACCCTATAAGACCAGCAGTATCAAGTTACCTGGACCCCTGATATCTCTCACACACTGAGCCACCAACTAGGCATCATATACCAGCTGATATGAGGCCCTCAACACATATACAACAGAGGATTCCTGGTATACAGTCTGCACTCAGTCGATGAAGATACACTTAACCCTCAAAAGATTGGAGGCCCCAGAGTATCGGGAGGTCTGGGGAAATCGGGGTGGAGACATCGTCTTGGAGACATAAGATGAAGGTATGGGATGTGGAACAGTCAGAGTGGACCAAGAGGATCATAATGTGTAGACTGTAGAAAAAAACATTAAATATAAAAAAATAAATAAAGTCCTAAAGAAATATTGCCATAGAGTAAAATTACTTTCAATACAATAACACAATCTCAAATATCATAGAAAACATTGTAGTAATAGATGAACATAAATACATCTTTTCTGTGCAAACTGAGATGAATGAGGGCTTGTAAAATTCCTGAATTAAACAACTAACAGCCAAAAACAAACTCCTGAAAATATTCAGAATTCTATCTATAAGCAGTGCCAGCGTCCAGCCTCGACACAGGATCGGAGTTCTCAACTGGAAGCAGGGATATCTGGAAGGCGCATAATAAATATACACAGACTACTCTGGGATCAAACTGACAGGCAATTTTAAGGCTTAAAGTTTCTCCTTCTTCTTCTTCTTCTTCTTCTTCTTCTTCTTCTTCTTCTTCTTCTTCTTCTTCTTCTTCTTCTTCTTCTTCTTCTTCTTCTTCTTCTTCCTCTCCTCCTCCCACCTCTATCTCTCTCTCTCTCTCTCTCTCTCTCTCTCTCTCTCTCTCTCTCTCTCTCTCTCTCTCTCTCAGCTTGAGGCTGCACACACTCTGCATTCTCTTGCGCACTCTGCTTTTTTTATTGCAGTTTTCTTTTCTTGCACACCTCTGTTCCTTACCCTTTCATTATTACACACACTCATACACACCACATATCTCACACACACCATATGCATTCTCTTCACTCACACATATAACCTTCATACACACTTCACATTCTCTTTTCACTCACTCTTTACATTCTCTTCTCATGTTCTCACTTGCTCTCACATTTGTTTTCAGATTTGCTATCACATTTGCTTTCACATTCACTCCCTCATGCACTCTCCCAGTCACTCTTCTCATGCTCTCCAGCCTTTCTCTTGCCCCAGTCTTTGATTGATAATTCAAAAGTAGGTAGAAAAAAGACATTGTGTAATCATTGCCAAATCAAATTCAAAAGAATAACCATATCCCACAAAGTACTAAGAATTACACTTGTTCTCCAAAGTTTCAAGTTTTGCCTATTCCCAGGCCTGTGGCCAAAATAATAATAATTGTAAACATCATTATTTAAACTTTAACTTTTAACTTATTATACTTCAGAGTTCTAAGCTCTGAGGTTAGCTACTTGCATTTTCCTGTGAAGCTGTAATGATAAATGAAATGGGCAAAGCTGCCAGGCAGTGGCCAGAAAGAATCAAGTTAACCCTTAGCTCAATGGTTCTGCTAGCTTTCTGTTCCTTGCATACAATGACTCATGTAAGATTCCCAGCATTTTGACTTAGTTTACTAGTATATAATTTTATATATTCTATATTTCCTTATCCAGGAACCACTCTCAAAAGTTATATAAAGCTTAATTCCTAAGTACAATAACTTTTTCCTTTCTTAGGGTTCCAATACCTGCTCTGATTCATTTTGTAATAATTTCTTTAAAGTTTCTTTGTAAGTCAAGCATTAATGTGGAACTACTACTATGAAGTTCTTACATTGTTTCCAAGATGAGAACGCACAGCATGAACCTGGGCTGTTAGTGCTGTGCTGTGCCTCTATGCCTCAATTTCCAATTGTTTAAGAATCATAACATCAAGGAACATCTAGTTTCACAGAATTCTTCAGAGCAGAAGGAGAAAGAAGTAGGAAAGCCAGATATATTAAAATAATTATGTACACCAAGGCCAATTGAAAGGCAGTCACACACAAATGAAATCTATACAGCTGTTGTCCAGGGCTAAGATTAGGAGAAATGGAAATCAGTAGCTCCCAAAGAGCTACTGCAGGCTACTGAGATGTCTCCATCCTGGTCTACTGCAGGCAGTCTCTTATTTCAGATGGCAGGTCCTCTAGAGAGATGTGTCTCCTGCTTCTCAGGGTCCCAGACGCCACCCTACTTTACAAGGAGCTGCTGCGGGCATCTGAGATGTCTCCATCCAGGCCTACTGCTGGAGTCCCTGTCATTGTATATTGTCTTGAGCAAAGCAGGAGGTGGTCTATAGACATAGTCACATTTTATTATGGAAATTTCTACGTAACAAAATAACATAATTACATTTTAATCCTGTCACCGGAAAGTAAAATTGTATAAATTATCATTCTGAAGGAGCAAACCATGTTATAAAAGGATGCCAAGCTTTGTAGGGTGTTTTCTTGAAATAACAGGAAAAATTTCAGTGTAGATAATGTGTAGGAAAGTACACGGCAAAAATGTACAGCAGGTCAAATAAAATAATCTTCACAGAACCCAGTATCGTCAAGTTAACGCAATTTCCCACATTCTTCACATTAATCAGATCACCATATGGTCTATTTTTTGAGGAAAAAAATCTATTGCTTCAAAGTAAAGGGTTTTTCACAGATTCAGATTCCTATGCACTTTCATCTGTGCATATCACATGCCAAAGTTCACTATTCTTCAAAATATGAATGTGTCTCCCCTACCAAGTGTTGCTATATAAGTGAATGCATGGACACTTGTAACTGGTTTGAAATGTGTATAAAAGCTAAGAAGTACACTATAAAGAACTGTTTCATTGTCTCTTTTCTTGAATCATCTCTAAATTGACTGCCAGGGGCAGAGAGTACATCCTAGTAAGAGAATAATAGCCTCTTTATTCCGAAAAGATAAATGCATGCAGGACAATATTAATTACACTAAGTGGTAATTACACAAGATATATGCATGAAACAACGACTTTTCAAGAAATAAGGTTCTTACCTGCTGCTCTGTTTCCCACATTTATTTGTTTATTAAATAACATTTTTGCAGTAAAATTTCTTTTATTAGCCTAAAGGAGGATTAAGAATCTTAGCAATTACTTATGAATTGATTCAGTTTCACAACTGTGGCCCTTAATGCAATTATGTAAAATTAGCTATAAAGTGAACCAAGCATTCAAAAATAAATATAAAAAAAAAGATACTTATCAACATGGAGAGAGTTAGCTTTCACAATTAACCTCCACTGAAATCATAGTATAACACCCAAAGGGATGTGATTACTTCTCTGGTATATTAACGTTCTTGCTTTTCATATTCTAATTCCAAAATTAACTGACTTTCTGGAGTGCTTTCACATATTTATGTTTAATTATTAGGCAAAAGTCCTACTCAGATGTCTGTTTTAGCTTTCTCATCAGACTAGCTAAATAAAATAGCCCTATACAAATTCTTCAGGTAGTTTCAGTTAAAGATTTTCTTTCTGATGAAAATTTGTTAATTGTAAAAGGAGCCTGAGGAGATGCATGTCTTTGGCCTTGGCTCTGTACTGGAGTTCCAACATGTTGGAAAATTTATGAATCTAGATATAGGAATCTAATATTAGCTACAGGTATTGGCCAACCAGTGCTTCAACATTTCTCTTCATTCAGTGCAGTTCTTACTTGAATACACACAGTGTGAAACTTAAGAAAAGATTAAAACTTATTTTTTCAGGTCCTCTGTAGTTTTCATATATTTTTATGATAAAAATTTGAGAGATATACATGTGTTAATAGTAAATATAACCACCATCTCCATTACTACTAAAAAAAGTAAGAAACTGTTAAATACTAGGTGAAAATACAGACAAGGTGGAAAACAGACAAGGGAGTTTGAAAAAATAAATTTAGCAAATTTTATTCCCTAAGTGTTCAATCAGAGAAAAAATGATATAAAATAAACTTGATATGAATTAGACGTGTTTTTCTTTTAATCATAGCAAAATATCCCTGCAAAGTGAATAACTACTTGAGAGAATGAAGCTTCTGTATATGTGGTCCAATTCAATAAGTATAATTATTGATAGCATATGTTTGCCATCTCTATTTGGAGTACTGAAAATAACCCAACTATTTCCCAAATCAAAATATAATAATAAATCCTGACTTTGGTGCAAATGTTTACAGTGTAATTCAAAAAAAAGCATACATATCTATATCTCTGTGGATAAGTCTTGCTACCAATTTCATCTTACCCATGTTTGCTGGTAATCATTTCCTGGTAGTAGTTACTTCCTAACGTGTAAATTTTCTTCTCCTCCTTTTTCTTCTTTGTCATTGTCGTCTTCTTCTTCTTCTTCTTCTTCTTCTTCTTCTTCTTCTTCTTCTTCTTCTTCTTCTTCTTCTTCTTCTGCTCCTCCTCCCTTGCCTCCTCCTCTTCTTCTTCCTCCTCTCCTCATTCCCCTCTTCTTCCTCTTATTCTTATTCTTGTTCTTATTTTATTCTTATCCTCCTCTTCTCTCTTTTAAAACATTGTCTCATTAGCCAAAGATATTCTAATATATCTCTTTTTACATGTTAATAAAATGCAGTGTAAAAAAGTGTGATAAATCTTCTTTGTTGATTCTTTGACCTTGCTTGAATTGAGATATTTCTTTAACTTTTTAAATGATCTAATGAAAAGTCTTGCCTAATACTTAATAAACAAATGAATACCTGTTCTAAAAAAGCTGTCTAGATCCTTTCATAATCTAGGTTGGCATTTTATTTACACATTCCCATGATGTTAACAGCAACAACAACATAATAGACAATAGATAAAGATAACTATTGAATGAGTCAAAGTTAAATACTTTAGGATGATTATACAAAGGAAGTTGGTGATGTGATGAAAATGGAAATGAAGTGATTTTCACAATACAATTATTTCAGGAAGAAATAGAAGAGATTTTAAGATCTCTTTATCTTGTTTTAAAATGGCTCAAAAATATTGAATTAGAAAGAATCTACAGTCCTGAATAAATTCTGGATATTTGATTGCAACTTCCCAACCACAATTAGTCTTTGGAGTCTGAAGTAATCTCAGGACAGGTGAGTGTAAATCCCTACAGCATCTTCCATTGCCACATGCAAAATAAGCATCAAATGGTGCCATGGAAGTGTGACAGCCAGGCCTCTGACTCTTCTCCTCCACCTATTGTCATTTCAGTTATCTATTACCAGGGTATTTTAACCATTTACTTATTTTCATGCTAATCGCTTGATGACTTTATTTGTATGTTCTTTATGAAGACATATTTTCAAATTATTTTTAATGTATGAAAGAAGATATTTATTCTAAGGATTCTGAATCAGTATGTCTTAGCTATGGCTCACAACTATGTAATAAAGGATGCCTACACATGAAGGATAGTAATATTTTTAAAACCAAAAGGACAGATTTTTTATCCTTGAACCTAAGATTATGTTCTATTTGTCTAATAATAGTTATGTTGTACTGCATGTAAGCCTTTTGAGGCATACAATTTGCAAGGTTGAACGCTTGAGACTATGCTAATGGCCTACAACAGCCACTCATAGTCCCTCTAGAGAAAGGTGGACACTCTCTTACAGAAAATAAAGTTCAAGATCGAGCTGCAAAAATCTCACCAATTCCTGAGCTTTCCCCCAAATCAGAACATACTATGCCATCATTTAAATGTTGCCCTGGAATGCATCCCCCTCTCCCAAGAAACCCTATATAATGTCTCCCTCCAGCTCATTCTTTGCTAATTTTTAACTAAGCAGAGACAGTCATCTTTTTTTGTCTTTCTCAGTGTGTCCCTGGTGTGAGATTTGTTGTATACTGTGACTTTCTAGTATTTCTTGGTTCCATTGTGTCAAGGTATCTTTCCCCTCACAGCTGCAACACTTGCATTAGGGAAAAATTTCTCCTCAGAGATGTAATACTTATACTTCACATGAATTTTTACATGAAAATTTGCTCAATGGAAGATGTAAAATGAAACAATTATGTCTTAAATTTGACACTTCACTCTTTTCCATGGACATTTTCCCATTGATAATTTGAAAAATAAAACTGAGAGTTTATTTACAGACTAAGGCTTTGTACAACTAAGAATTCAGAATTAGAAGCATTGGTCTATAAGCTTATATGCAATCTTTAGTAATTCTAAGTCTCCAGAATCTCCAGTTTCCCTATATTTATTGGGTGCATAATGCATTAAAGAGTATTCAGAAAGAACATGAAACAGATGTTTTCAGTAAGCATGAATGGTATTTCTGAGTTACATATGTGTGTATGCAAGTATGTATGTATGTATACATGTATTTAAAATCATGAAAATCACTGAATTCCTGTGCTTTATCTCCTTAATATATGTAGTTTAATAATGTCTCTTCAATAACATTGTTAATGGTTAGGAGCATTCAGCTTGGTTGAGATACACAAGCTATATTTCGATTTTGGATCTTTCATAGAGCTAGCAAAAGCCCTCTTTTGTTTGACTCCTGGCAAACTGTAAACGCAATAATTATTTATATACAAACAGGTATAGAAGAACATATATACAAACATAGACAGATACATACATACATAAATAGATCAGTAGAGAGATAAATTATACATAAATGGTATGATAGAAGATAGATATGTAGTGATAAATATGCAATTACATGTTTGTGAATGTATGTATATATATATGGATGTTTGAATGTGTAGTAGGATTGACAAATTTAAGCAAAATGTAAAAATCCATCAAATTGTGTTAAAATAAAAAAGGTAGAGTTTCTTTCTCATGTGTTTTTATATCTTTAAATTTTTATTTTGAACATTGATGAAATGATTTAGTGGATAAAAGCACTCACTACACAAGTCAGATGACAAATGATCCTTCCCTACACTTGCACAATAGGTTACTATGGCATATAATTCAGCCCACCAGTACTCCAGTAAGACAGGAGGCACATATGTAATACAGTAAGACAGGAGGCACAGCTAGGCCAGGGAAATCAGCATTCAGGTCACTAGGTTGACCTAGTGCTGGAATATTCAGCACAAACATAGCAAAAGCTTTTTTTATGGAAGAACACACCATACAGAAAGTTTTTCTCTGACTTTCATACCAGAATTGTAGCATGGATGTGCCTGAATATATACATACACAAATATATAATTAAAACCCAATTGGAATGCAGTATCCTTGTTATCCTTTTTATGACATTATGTTGACCTGATAAGAGAATTCAGTTGCTCAGAAGAAAAACTTTGGTGATGTTTAGTAACTTAGTTTCTCCGGAGATAATTAGTGATATAATAAATGCCTCGTGAAAGAGTACTAGGCAGAATAATATGGATATGTCAGTGAATGTCTTATAGGAAATATGTGCAGTGCTTTTAAACTTGCCTTTGACATGAGTATAATGGTAAAATGACAAGGAGGCATTACGCTTTATTTTACTTGACTATAACCTTTATAGATTTTTATGGGTCAGTGGTAAGTTTGCGCATTGACTGCTGGGAAGAGGAAGTTAATAGGGTCGGTGAATTGACATGTCATTTCTTGACTTTCCACTTGGGTGATCAGATTTCAGCTACCACTTAGATACTGGAGTCTTCAACACCCCAGCAGTTGTTTAAATCATTGTTTTATTAGTATTGTGGTATCATACAATTTTTATGATAATTACTTAGTCATTGTTAAAAAAATCTAATGAGTCATTTCTAAAATAAAATTTAAAAATAATAATTATGCTAATTAATTATTTTGATATGGGAAAATCTATTATGCATAAGCAATTTAACATTTAGTATTAGAAAAATCTATAATATAAAAATATGTTTTTCTTCTAACAACTTGACTTTTATTTGACATGAATTCTCACATTCTAAAAGTTGAAGAAAAATTAGTAGTTTTTTCAAACTAAAAGAGCAAACACTGGCTTCACTGTCATCTTAAATAATTTTAAAAGTCTAAAAGCTTATGATATGTTAACTTTACAAGTGATTATAGTTTAACTATGGTACCAAATCATAACTGTGCATTCCAAATATGTGAGAAGACCATTATCATCAGTAAGACTTGTATTTAATGATTTGTGTGGAGATTAAAAAAAGCAGAAAATGAGTGCTTTGGTTTTTAATCACTATTATAAGTACTGCACACATTAATACCTCAGTAATTGTCTCTTTCATAGAAGAATCTATGGAGGAACTTCATTTAAAATATGAACAAGGGCACAGAAAGTTGTTTTCAAAGTGATGATGATGAGTAATAACTTGTCAGCTGTTCCCATGTCAACCCTGCTAATGAAATTTCCACTCTCTGATAAAGAATGTTCTTGCACATTTTTTCCCAAGAATAAGTGAACTATTCAATGATAGCCTGGAAGTAAGAAAACAATCTGCTACGTCTTTGCTGATTTGATTTTTTTTTTTTTGCTTCTACTTCATGGCTATAAATTTTCGTATTTTGCATAAGCATGAATCAATCTGTAGATATGGATCAGTTTATACCTGTTCATTTATGTACTTTAGTCCATAATATTGAACATTGTGGTATAAATTGCATGCTTTATGACTTATGCCTGCTTTATCTTACTGTTCTTTTGTTATTGCAGCACATGTATTCATTGCAAAAGAAGTCCTCAGTTGAGTAATATGAACAGTTCTAGCTATATCCACCACTATCACTAGAAAATAACTCATATTTCTCATACTCTTAAAGCAGTTATTTAGCCATTAGGGAACCAGGGAACAGGGGATAAACCAAACCAAAGGATAATCATGGCTTACCCTACTGAGGAATAAAAATATGGTTTACTGATTTTCTGGGCAGCTTTCTAAATTAGATACTATTCTATATTTCAGTATCAATCAATGTTAAATTACCAACACACATGCAAATATTCACCAGAGAAAACCACCTAGCTTAAAGGAGTAATATTATGAAGCAGAATGCTTAACATGGGTCCTGTTCAGTCCCTTGAAATCCTGGTAGCACTGATGTCACAATTTAATTTGATTAAGTACCATTAGTTTTATTCTCTTACAATATGCTGCTTGGAACTCCATAAAAGTAAGACATAACATCTTAGATCTACATATAATACAACAAAAAATTCAGGTTTTCATAATGTTTACAATTAATCTTGATTTTTCTAAAGATTCAATGCTTAAAATGTATGAATAGTTTTCATGGAACTTAGTGATTACAGATGAAAAGTAAAAGTTATTAGAGGTACTAAATTTGATGCATTAAAACTCAATACTGTACTTTTCTCAGAGCCTTTAAGTATGATCACTTTGCTTCTAGTTTCCATCTGGAGTCTGAACTTACCCTTTCTCACAGCTCTCTGTACCCGGATCACACTGGAAGAGAGCTGATCTCCCAGGTGTGCTGACATACCTGAGAATACAAGTAAGGCCACCAATTCTGCTCAGATGGACCCACCTGGAGCCTCAGAACACAGAAACTGAGGAGCAGTCTGGGACAAGATACTTCCAGTTTCGGTCTATACACAAAGCAGACACTGTGTCATAGTTCTCTGTATACAGATCCCCTTGGGAGACAGCTGGTCTCCCAAAAATACTGACACAAAAGTTTACAGGATGGTCAAGGCACTACTCAATTCATTCTATGAAGTCACAATTATGCTTATACCTAAACAACCTGAATGAAAAACAAATAAAGAGAATTTCAGACCAATCTCCCTGAATACTGCTGCAGGAATAATAAAATTCTCACAAACCAAAAATAAGAACACATCAAATGATCATCCATCACCATCAAGTTGGATTCATTACAGGGATGCATGGATAGTGCAATACACAGATAATCCATCAACATAAACCATTATAAAAACAAACACAAGGGGGAAAGGAAACATAATCATCTTATTAAATGCTGAAAAGGCATTTGAAAAAAATTCAACATCACTTCATAGTACTAGACTTGGAAACATCAGAAATTCAAGGCCTATACCTAAACATAGTAAAAGCAATATACAACACATCAGTAACATCGAACTAAATGGAGAAAAACTTGAAGCAATCCCTTTAAAATCAGGAACTAGATAGGGCTGCCCACTCTCTCCCTACCTACTCAATATAGTACTTGAAGACAAAGCCAGAGCAATTAGACAACAAATGAAGGACAAAGGAATAAAAATTGGAAAAGAAGACATAAAAGTATCATTGCTTGCCCAAAAATTCCAGCAGAGAACTACTAAGCCTGATAAACAACTTCAGCAAATTAGCTGAATATAAAATTCACTCAAAGAAATCAGTGGCCTTCCTCTACACAAAAGATAAACAGGCTGATAAAGAAATTATGGAAATGGCATCCTTCACAATATATATTTTATTTTGGCTCTAACCAGGCAAGTGAAAGATCTGTACGACAAGAATTTCAAGTCTCTGAAGAAAGAAATTTGAGAAGATCTCCCATGTTCATGGATAGGCAGGATTAATATTGTAAAAATGGCCATCTTGCTGTAAGCAATCTATAGAATCAATGCAATCCCCAACCAAATTCCAACTCAATTCTTCACAGATTAAAAAAGAGTAATTTGAAAATTCATTTAAAATAACAACAATAACAACAACGACCTAAACAAAAACAGTATAGCAAAAACTATCTTCAATAATAAATGAACTTCTAGGGGAAATAACCATCCCTAACCTTCAGCTGTATTACACAACAATATTTTTAAACTGTATGGAATTAGTGCAAAGACAGTCAGACATATCAATGGAATAGAACTGAAGTCCTAGAAATAAACCACAAATATATGGTCACTTGATCTTTGACAAAGGAGCTAAAGTAATCCAATGGAAAAAAAAGATGGCATTTTCCACAAATGGTGCTGGTTTAACTTGAGGTCAGCATATAGAGGAATACAAATTGATCTATTGTTATTTCCTTGTACAAAGCTCAAGTCCAAGTGGATCAAGGACCTCCATATACAACCAGATACACTGAAACTAATAGAAGAGAAAGTGAGGAAGAACCTAGAACACAAGGGCACAGGAGAAAATTTCCTGAATCAATGGCTTATATCCTAAAATCATTAATCATAAATGGCAAAAGTTCTGTAAACAAAGGACACTGTCATTAGAACAAAATGGCAACCAATAGATTGAGAAAATATCTTTACCAATCCTATATCTGATAAAGGGATAATATCCAATATACACAAAGGACTCAAGAAGTTAGATGCCAGAGAACCCAATAACTCTATTAAAAATGAAATTCAGAGCTAAAGAATTCTCTATTGAGGGATCCAAATGGCTTAGAAGTATCTAAAGATAGGTTCAACATCCTCACTTCTCATGGAAATGTAAATCAAAACAACTCTCATATTTCACCTCACCCCAGTCAGAATGGCCAAGATAAAAAATTCAGATGACAGCAGATGTTGGCGAGGATGTGGAGAAAGAACAGTCCTCCATTGTTTATGAGATTGCAAGCTGGTACAACCACTGTTGAAATCAGTCTGGCAGTTCTTCAGAAAATTGGACATAGTGCTACCTGAGGACCCAACTATACTTCTCCTTGGCATAAATCCAAAAGATAACCCAACATATAACAAGAATACATGCTCTACTATGTTCATATATGCCTAATTTATAATAACCAGAATCCTAAAACAACCAGATGACCTCAACAGAAGAATGGATCCAAAAAATGTGGTACTTTTACACAGTGGAGTACAGCTCAGCTATTGAACACAATGTCTTCATTAAATCCTTTGGCAAATGGATACAACTAGAAAACATCCTGAGAGAAGTAACCCTATCACAAGAGAACACAATGGCACGAACCCACTCATAAGTGGATATTATCCCAAAAGCTCGGAATAACCAAGATAGAATTCATAGACCACATGAAGCTCACGAAGAAGAAAAATGAAAATCTGGATGCTTCAGTCTTCCATAGAAAGGGGAAAAATATTCACAGGAGGAAATATGGAGATAAGATGTAGAACAGAGACTGAAGGAAAGGTCATCCAGAGACTATGTCACCTGCAGATCCATCCTATGTAAATCCACCAAAGCCAGCAATACTGCAAATGCCAACAAGTGTATGCTGAGAGGAACCTGGTATAGCTGTCTCCTGAGAGGCTCCTCCAGAGCCTGACAAATACAGAGGCAGATGTTCAAAGACAATCATTGAACTGAGAATGAGGTCCCCAATGAAGGACTTACAGAAAGGACTGAAGGAGTTGAAGTAGTTTCTAACCCCATAAGAACAACAATCAACCAACCAGACCCTCTAGAGCCACCAGGGACTAAACCTTCATCCCAAGAGTATACAAGGATGGACCTCTGGCTCCCTCTGTATATGTAGCAGAGGATGGCCTTGTTGGGCATCAATAGAAGGAGAGACCCCTTGGTCCTATCAAAGCTTAATGCCCCAGTGTAAGAGAATGTCAGGGTGATGAGGTAGGAAGGAGTGAGTGAGTGGGTGGAGCAGTAGAGTCAGGGGGAGATAGGGTGTTTCTAGAGGGGAAACTGAAAAGGGGGACAATATTTGAAATGTAAGTAAAAATATCCAAAAAAGAAAAAGTAATGTAAAATAGTATCAATTTTATAAGTCCCAAATGTTAAAAATAATTATGGTTTCTTATAATTTAGATGGCCAAATGAAAATTAACTTTTAATTATCATTCTATTTAGGAGTCACATCCTGTTGTAAAGAATAATATAGAGAAAATTCATGTCCTTTATAAACACTATCACCATCACTGACCCAAACTGAAAGGTAATGTCACACCAAAATAATAGCTGTAATGCAGGCAAGACAAAAGGAAATTTTCTTCTAACTTTGTCATTCACATGATTTTTGAATGCTGTATCTCCTTCCTCTTTGTATCCTATTATTTGTGTATGGAGATAATAGTTCTATAGTGTTATTTCCAAACATTTTTTTAAAGAAACTGATAATTAGTACACTTTTGTGATCAGAACTTTACCACTTGGCCTAAACCTTTGGAGATTCACCTAGATTCCTACCTAAGTCAACAGATTTTCTTTGTTTCTGTTAAATCACATGACAAAGAATGAATGTTTAGTCATGGTTGCTTCTAGAGCTATTTTTCTGTCCTCATGTTTATCTTTCTGGGCTTTGAAGTCTATTCTTTGGAATGCAATATGCAAAAAAGTAAACGTGCCCACTATTGTGTGTGTGTGTGTGTATGTGTGTATGTGTGTGAGTGTGAGTGTGTGTATGTCTCATGTTTTCTAGAAATGTGCCATTTTCTATTTGTCTTTTAGATTCTTCTTGTACTTATTTTCTACTTCATATCCAAGGGATTTAGTTACATTTAAAGAGTGTATAACAGCAAAATGTATGACCACTTCTTTGGAAATTAAACTTAGGGAAGGATACTTTAATGGATCACAAAGATTGTTGAAGTACTCCCTCAAAGGTTACTTGAAATAAAACCTATAATAGAGGAAATTTTATAAAACTTGTAGTGTCTTTGAAGCCAAATTATTTTGAGTCAATAAAGGACAAATGATTTCAACAATGACATGTTATCTTATTACATTCCTGGACATATTAAACTGTCCTTTTAAAATTTGTATGTGTACAAAGGCAAGAATTATACAATTTATCATTCTCTGAGCTTTTAAATATCCTATGCTAATAAATTAAGAGCAAAATTAAACATAAGGTTTTTAGAAATTTATTGTAACTATTTCTAAGATACATGCACTCAATAAATGCAGACAACCCTAAGTTAAAAGATCCATTGTAGGTTGGGGATTTAGCTCAGTGGTAGAGCGCTTGCCTAGCAAGCACAAGGCCCTGGGTTCAGTCCCCAGCTCCGGAAAAAAAAAGGATAAAAGATCCATTGTATAGCTTCTTAAAGGTTCACTACTTAAGAAGTCATTCAGACTCTACTCTAAGAGACTTGAGTCAACAATAACCCAGATTTTACAGATGAAAGATGTTCTCATTAGAGTAGTTTCTTCTCATTTTTAAAATATGTATCTAGGAAATCAAAATTTTCACATTTTTGTTCACATCAAAATGAAGTTACAGACAGATTTCTAAACTATCACTTAAAATGATTTACTTTGCAACGTAAACAATTATAAATCTTTTCTTTCCATTCAGAAACACATATCTATGGCCAGTAACTATTTCATGAGAATTTGATCACTTTCATTCTGAAATGGGAATAGTTAAGCAAATAGTTTTCTCTAGGTTTACCATCTATCTTTTCTGAGTTTGCCCTGAGGTCATCTGGTCTCATAAATACCTGACAATATTTCTCCCTAAGCATATACCACACACAATAAATCAAAAATTAAGTTAAAAAGTTCAGTCCCAACATATACGAATATAAAATATTTCTAGACCTAAAGTTCAGGAAACTGTGGAAAAAATGGTAGAAAGACCAGGGAGTTTGATGTGAGATTATGTAATGTCCATTAATTGTCGAAAACAACACCCATAGTGTTTCAACATCATGACTGTCAAAATGTGTGAAAAACAAGGATGACAACAATAAACATGCCCAACTCAGTGTAGAATGCCTGTAAAGCTCCAATCCTACAAAATGAAATATAGGTAATTGAGGAAAGCTGAAAGTAGGGTGGGTGTGGTTTTCCAATGATAAACATACATACAAAGAGAGAGACAGAGAACAGGGAGACAGAGAGACAGTGAAGACACACAGAGATAGACAGAGAGATATACCCATAGAAACAATTAGTAAGAAAAGAAACCAAGTATTTAAAGAGAATCAGTAGGTCTATAAAGGGTGGTTTTTGTGAAGAAGTGCAATGGAGAAATGTAATTGTATTATGATTATTATGATTATTATTATTACTATTATTATTTAATCTTTTTTAAAAGACCAGTCATTATCCGCCTCCGAGTCTGCCCTCTGACTATTTCTCATCTCATCTGTCCTCCCTTGTCTCTAAGACAATGTTCCCACCCATCACCCCAACTCCACAAGAGCTTCTCACTCCTTGGGTCCTCAAGTATTCAAGGGTTGGAAGAGTCTTCTATGAAAAGTAAAATTAGTAAAATTTATAAACAATCCTACTATGTTAGAGATGTAAGTCAGTGGGTTACACTGCTTGCTTAGAGCTTGGAATGGTGATATAACTTACAAGAAACTTACAGAGGATAATCAGAAAGTAATAATCATCTTCATACACAGGTATTTCAGAGTCAATCTGAGATCCATAAGCTGTTTCATCACTAGTCTCAGGGAATGGAAAATAGGGGAAGATGTTTTATGAGTCAGCAAGCTAGGATTCCTGCTGCTAAATATGGCTCCAAGATATGACAGGAAAATTGTGCCTATGAAATCCCAACATGTTGTAGAAAAAGATCCTATAATTTTTGCTCTGAATTCTATCACTTATTTCAGGAATAAGTCTGAATAAAATCAAACTACCTTAACTTGACTGCCTGCTGCTTGGCTATACTTATCTCTGACATGGAAAGTTCTTGTAAGAAAAAGAAGTGGAGAGCATCCATCAAGCAGCCAATGCATAAAGCATGGCCAGTTGTGCTTCATTTCGTAGTTTACAAGCTCTACTATGAGTGCTGCTATCATTGCTGCCAATCACCTCCTGATAAGGATAGAAAGATCCCTAAGTGAAGAAATAAATAATAAGGTGATTTGGTATAGGGTTTACATGTTACTCTAAATTGAGAAAGGATCTCACTCACTGGCCTGAAATTCAGATCTTGCTGCTTTCCCTTTCCAGTGACATACTCATTATAAAAATAATTTAAGTACGTTTAATCTGCAATATTAAGTTATATTGAAGACTTTTGTCTGGGCCTAGTTGCTTCCTCTTTTCCACTGGGCAGGCTTAATATATTCAAATTTGTAATGAACTTTTTGTTCATAATGTGAGAGTGAACATTAATATATAAACACCAACTACTGAAATAGACTTTTCAGTAAATCAGGGAGGTTTCCTGCAAATTTCTGTCTACACCTCCAGATCAAACCATCCAGTCTCATCCAAAGCCAATAGGAGAACTCTTGCTGCATCCTTCCTTTGCTCTCTGATCACTTAGCTGTGAAATACAAAGATTCTTTCTCTCAAATTTCTTACCCCCAAAAGGATTCCCTTACTCCAACCTCCAAAAGCAACAGGCATTATCTAGGAATATACTTGTGCAGAAAACCAAGGAGAGAAGTGCATAAACTGAAGACCTTCCCTTCTACCTTCTCCCCTCCAAAATCCACCAGTTTCATTTTTAACTCTGCAACCAAACATTAATGGCAACCAAACCTAAGCTCCTTCTCCACTTTCATGTGGATCACATATAATAGCCACTCCTAACCTCTTTCCTCCACTGATTTCTTTATCTCAGTCCCCTATTCAAATAAGCAGCAGGAAAAGTCTACCAGAAAACCAGGTAGGCAACCTTCAGATTTTTTCCCCCTCCATTTCCCCAGATTCAAGGCCCTAATCTCATTCCTAGTTCTGGAGCAAAAACCTGGGGAAGACTTCCATGAACGTTTGTCCCCATCATCGATGGATTCCACAGATCTTTCCCTGTTAACTACTTTCATTCTCCTCATTGATTTGTTCCAGTCCCCAACAACATCAGGAACCTCCTGCTAACCCTAGGGTTTCTCTTGACATTGAAGCACATTAACGACCAGTGGAACTACATTTCTACTTCTGTTCCTTCAGATCAAATCATCCCAGTCTCATCCTCAGCCCTGTAGCAGAAACCCTGCTAGTGGTCCCACTTTCCTCTTTGACCCTACCCTTATCAGTTCATAAAGAAAATGTCCCCAATCGTTCCTTCTCCCAAACCATCCAACTATCTCAGCCTTCAACAAAAGCAGTGACTCCCTGAGAATATACAAGCTAATCAATCCAAGAAAATAGGTTCACAAAAAAAAATTCTTATGAGGCAGTACATAAACAATAGCCACTCCTTAAATACAAGAAGAAGGCAGAAACCAAGGAACAAAATTCTCAACACCCAACAGCTGAAAAATTAGATGTTATCACTTATATCTATTATTACTACAAAACCAAATGTCTACACCTGTCTCTGTTAAAACAAACCAAACCCCCAAATGAACAAACAAACAAAACGAAACAATCAGGGTAATATTTCTCCATTGAAGCCCAGCAACTATACCATAGCAGGCAATGAATATTCTAACAACAGAATGAAGTTAAAAAAAACTGTATAAAAATGACTAAGGTCCTTATAAAGAAGTCCAGAAAAACAAGCACAGTATTAGTAAATGAATAAATATATTTAAGAAATCCGGGGAAAGACATGTAAAGATTTCAAAATTAATAAAATTGTTCATTACTCCCATGTGCCAACATAATTAAAAAACACTGAGTGAATGCTGGAATTGAAAACGTTGGGATTCAAACACAATGCACAAAGGCATCAGATTACAAGATATAAAATGAATATTCTCATCAATGGAAGAAATAATAGAATAAATATATACCTTAGTTAATGAAAGTACTAAATCTAAACTTTCTGAGAAAAACTCATCCAAGAAATCTGGAATACTAAAAAGACCATATCTAAGGAAAATTAGAACAAAAAAAGTAGCAGCACAGTTTAAAATTCCATAAAATATTTTCAACAAAATCATAGAAGAACATTTCATTAACCTAAAGAAAGGGGTACTTATAAAGGTAGAAGAAACATACATAAGTACAAATAGATTGGATGAGAAAAGAAAGTCTCCTAGCTAAATAATAACCATACATTAAATGTACAGAACAAAGAAAGACTATTAAAAGCTACAAGGGAAAAATCCAAGTAATATGAAAACAGACTAACTACAATTATACCTGATTTCTCAATGGAGATTCTGAAAGCTAAATTGTCCTTGAAAGAAAAGGAAAGATTTGCAGGAAAGACTATTATAGCCAAAACTCTCTATCACCATAGATAAAGAAAATAATGTGTTCCACTATAAAGTCAACTTTAAAGCAAAAGCTATCTATAATTCTAGCTCTATGGAAAAAAATAGAATAAAACCGAGTAAGGATTTCACTATAACCATGGAGACAAACAGAATAAATAATTCCATAGGACTCATGAATCATTAATATCTCAATTTCCCAATAAACACATTAACAGATTGTACATAAACTTAGGATTCATTCTTTTTCTTGTATCCAAGAAACACACCTGAACATCAAAGATATACATTACTACAGGGTGAATTTTCAAAAATAGAAGCAGATCCACCAAAGAAAAATTCTGTTATAAATATTCTAGTATTTAAGAAAATAGACTTTCAACAAAAAATTAATCTGAAGTGATAGGGAAAGGCACTAGTTGCTCATCACAGGAAAATTCTACCAAAATGAAATTCAATTCTTAAGTTCTATGCACAGAACAAAAGGCCACCCATGTTTCTAAAAAGAAAAACAATTAAGACCAAAACAAACAAATAAAAATAAAACACTATTCCAACTTAAAACATATATGGACCCTCAAACACTGTTAATGGGAAATTTTAATATCCACTTTAACAAATGACAGGTCAAATAGACAAAAACTAAACAATCAAATATTAAAGCTTGGAGAGATTATAAGTCAAATGGACCTAACAGGTATTTAGAACTTTTCTCCCTAACACAAATGAATATTCTCTGTGTTTCCTGAAGGTTTCTTCAAAATTTATAACAAATTCTGACACAAAACAAGTTTTAACAGTAAAAGAAAGTTGAAATATCACACTGAAAACATTCAGTCTATAAGAGATGAAAACTGACATCAACAAAACAGAAAGAACAGAAAATTTTCAAACTTATAAAAACTTAACAACTCTGTACTGAATGAAAAATGGTCAAAACATAGAGAAAGAAATTAAAGACGTCCTACAATTCAATTAAAGTAATATATAGCATACTCAAAAGTCCTGAAAGATAATGAAAGTAATTCTAAGAGGTAAATTCACAATTTTAAGTGCTTACACAAAAAATCTGGAGAGTTCTCATATAAACACTTAATAGGACAACTAAAAGAAAACAAAATTCCACCCAAGGAAGATGGCAAGATATAATCAAATTCAAGGCTCAAATTGTGAAATAGAAACATAGAGAACTATACGAGAAAATCAAAGAAGCAAAAATAGTTTGTTTTAGAAAATCAATAATACTGACAAACTTTTATCCAAGTAAAGAAAAAGTTATAACAAGAAAATGTCCAAATAACAAAACTAGAAATAAAAGGAAGGATGGTGAGAAACATAACAACATATCCCAAAGAAATCCAGAAATGCATAAGGACATACTTTAAAAATCTGTACTATTTCAAATTAGAAAAATCTAAAAGAAATGAATAATTTTTCCAATATTTCTCACTTAATGAAAGTGAAATCAATATCACATAACCAATTTAAACAGACCTACTGCCCATAGTCAAAAAGCTCTCATTTAAAGTCTGGGTCAACAAGAAAAGACCAGAGTCAGATAACTTTTAACAGAATTTTACCAGATGTTTGAGGAACAGTTCATGTGAATACTCCTCAAATTATTTCACAAAATAGAAAGAGAAATTCTGTTTCATTCTGACATTCAAATCTCATAAAAACCTAAAAAAGAAAGAAAATTACAGACCAAGATTTTTATGATTATAGGTGAAAAATATACTCAATAAAATACTAGCAGACATCCAAAAACTAGATCAAAAGGCCATTCATCATGATCAAGCTAACTTTATCCTAGAGATGCAGAGGTATTTCATGAGATGAAATTTCAATAAATGTAATCCACTCCTTAAACACACTTAAAAAGAAAACCATGTAATCATTACATGCAGAAAAGGTATTTACCAAAATCTAATACTACATAATTATAAAATTTCTTTGCATATTAAGTATAAACTGGACAAACTAAACCTAATAAATGCAGATTTCAGCAAGGTTATAGCCAACATTATCTGAAATGATAGACCTGATTTCATCAAAATGAACTGTTGCCAAAAAATTCTATGAAAAAAATGCAAATGAGCCAAGCTGTTTCCAAGATATAGATTGCTTTCTACAAACTGGTAGCAAAGCACCCATTGCAAAAAAAAAAAAAAAAAGCCCACATAACTCATTGAACAGAGCAAGCTCAAGTTAGTGTGTACAGACAAACTTCACGCATATTAGAGTGTCAATGACAAGGACAGGTTCTGTGAAGACTATCAAAAGAGAAAAGAAAAAATTTTAACCACAGTACCTGTCCTGCCTGAAAAATATACCAAGGCAACATTGGTAAAAAGCCTTGCACGTTACCAACCAATGTGCAATTGCATTTATGGTCTGCTCCATGAGGTACAACCCATTTCAGATACTGCTTGAATGAGCAAGAACCAGAGTCTAGATAGTACAGAGACCTTGGGTAAACCAAATACTATTGTTCTATCTCAATCTCTACTATCTCTACCATACGTTCCTATCTCTGTCTGTCTGTCTGTCTGTCTGTCTGTCTGTCTGTCTATCTATCTATCTATCATCTCTCTATCTATCATCTGTGCTAGTTTACTAGTTTAGACAGATAGATAGGCATACACAGGCAGGCAGGCAGTAGGACAGACAGATAGATAAACAAATATATATATATATACATATATATATTAGATTGGTAGGCAAGTAGGTGGATAGGTAAATAGATACCTGATATATTTATATAGATGGTAGAATGATCATAGGAAGATAAATCTGTGAATAGGTAGATAAAGTACTCCTAATTATATTCTGCTATATACTTAGATCAGTATAATTCAGCCATCATCAGAGAACTTTCTTCCTACAGCAAATGGGAAGAGAAACAGAAACCCACAGCAAGACATCATACAGAAAAACAAACCTTGAAACACACTGCTGTAAATTGGATATCTCTGTCAAATCACTCCTCCCCTCAAAGCTCAGGCAATCCAGTTAAAGTGTAGAAAGGAGTGTAGGAGATAGAGTGGACATAGTGTATGAGGAGGATAAAGTCTACTAAGAAAACTGAGCAAGGGTCATATAAACTCACAGAGACTGAAGCAGCATGCACAGGGCTAATGCCCTACATAGGTCTGTACCAGTTCCCTTCCAAACATACTGGAGCTTCAGCATTGTATTTTTATTCTATTCATGAGTGTGTGAACAAGTGGGTCTATAATTCTTATGCCTTCTTTGGAAGATTTTTAAAATTTTCTTTTGGCTGGGCTTGTCCAACTTTTAAATGATGGGTTTTATTTTATCTTTATTTTATTTTGTTATGTTTTGGTATCTCCTAGGCTGTTGTTTGTTTTTCTAATGACAATCAGAAAGTGGATCAAGATAGTAGAGAAACTGCAAAACACCTGCCTAGGAAGAATAAAGGAGTGCAAAACTGTATTCAGATAAAAGAAAAAGTGAAAAATTTTAAAAATAATAACAATGACTGAAATTCCTTTCAATAGACAAACCCCAATTTTAAGAATCCTTCCAGCCCTGGAAACCATAATGGTGTATTAACCTCTTAGAGAGTTGCATATTTGTTTATTGATAAAATGGGGTTACATAGAAACTTAACCTTTCGTGATTTTCTCTTGTGACTGAAATGTGTGAAGCTTTCATATGCATTCATGCTGTAGAATGAAACAGTATTTTATGAGTGTTTTGGCTGAACAGTGCCATTGCATGGACTTACTGTATTTTGTACACATATACAGGAATAGACAGATGCTTGGGTTTTCCTGCCTTTTTAGATGTTTTACAAATACATCTGATACATCACTATGCTGTTATAAATTTCAGCTCCACACACTGGCAAGAGTATTTCATTTTAACAGTTATGCTTTTTTGGGGGGTTGAATAACATTACTACTGAGTTTCAGTAAACATCTTATGAAAGTGTACAGCAACATGAATGGCAAAGTAATTCATTACCATTGATGCTACTACAATGAGTACTGATGAATTATCAATGAAATTAGAAAAATAATTGTACTAAAATTGCATAAGAAAAACAAATATTGTTTCAGTATTCAAGCCATGTTATACTAATATTATGGCTGTATTATTAAGAATTTCTAGCACAATGTGACATCATGTGCTAATAATCTCATCACAAGAACATAGAAGAAAGAGAAGAAGGAGTTCAAAGTGATCCTCAGACATGCAAAAGGAGTTCCAGTCTATCCTGTGTTGCGTGAGACCCTTTTTGAAATAATCAAACAATAAATAAAAACACAAGCAATGATAATGGAGCATAATCTTTATGTCCTGAGTTAAGCAGAAAATGCAAGCTCTTTCTTCACCTACGTATCCTATCACTTTTCTGATTCTTTTCATTAAATTGAAAAAAATACACACTTGAAACTGTTAGATACTAATCCATGTTCTAATTATAGTAATCTGCCCTCTAGTCACAGAAGTTGGCACCAGATACTAGACAGTAATACATGCAGCCATGCTTATTTTGTCATTCTTTGGACAGCTTCCACTTCTGAAAACACACCAGGAAATCCCAGTACAGCTTTTACTGCATGATATTTTGCAGCATCACAAAATGCATTCCCATCCAAAATTGGTTTAGCAAAATCCTGAGTGTTCTTGCTGTCTGTACTTGTTTCGAAATGTAAACTGAAAATGGAAATGCTCTTTATATTCTCCATGGACTTCCTGAAATCTCAAAAATTGATCAACAGGAAAGCTTATTTGCTCATTAACAGAATCAAAGTGAATAAATCAGTGTGTTTAATAAAATGAGCAAAATGAAAACATGGCATGGAGGAATATTATTTATATAACCATTACATTCATATACATTGAAGCATACTGTCCTGCAAACTATTTAAGGTATGGCCTGCCATACTTGAATTGAGATGCTTCAGTCCTTCTTAGAAAAGAGAACAAAATACTGATGTGAAGAAATACAGGGACAACGAGTTGAGCAATGACTAAAGGAAAGGCCATCCAGAGATTCTCTTTTACATCTCTTGAATTCTGTTGATGATACTTGGGTTTATAGTTTCATTCTCATTTGTAAGTTTTACATTTCCAGAGTTGCCTTCATGTGTATTTTCTTTATTGCTTCTATATTGATTTTTAAGTCTTGCACAGTTTTATTTATTTCCTTCACCTATTTGATTGTACTCCCTGCATTTCTTTAAAGGATTTGCTTACTCTTTAAGGTCTTCTATCTATTTGATTATCTTTTCCTGTATTTCTCTAAGGGAATTATTATATCCTCTTTAATAGCCTTTATCATTTTTATAACATGGGATTTAAGGTCAGTAGTCTTTCTCTTCACATGTGTTAGTATACCCAGGGTTTGCCGTAATAGGAAAGCTTCGTTCTGATGTTGCCCTAATGTCTTCTGTTGATTATGTTCTTCTGCTTGCCTTTCATCATCTGATTGTGATTGATGTGTGCTAGCCTGGATATTCTGGGTTGTAACAGGCCTCCCTACCTGGAGGCAGGTTGAGTTGTATGTCCCAGGTTAGATCCATTCTCCGGGGAGGGAAGCAGAGCTGTATGATAGGGCATGGTGTGCCAATGAATGACTGTAGTTGGAGGTACAATCCAGTAGGAGGATAGATCTCAGATAGTGTGAGGCAAAGCCCACAGTTGATGGAATTGATGGGGTCCCAGTAGGAAAGTATGTCGGGTTGGGGATTTCACCTGTGAGTTCTGGTTTAGAGAAGGTCTCCAGGAAGGCATGCAACATTGTAGTGTGTGGCTATGTGCTCTGATTCACAACTGAAGGCAGAAGTGAAGACTAGAAGTATAAAATCATTTTATATGAAATATTTATTTGTGGTACAGATACTTATCAGCATCAAGAGGTAAATGGATAAAGAAACAGTATGAAGTTTTATTTACTTACAAAAAAGAAAAACTATTTCAGGACAGTGGATTGATCTAAAGATGATCATGATAAATAAAAGAAGCTAGATTAATATTTTTTCTGTATGAGTTTGTGTGTGTGCATGTGTGTGTATGTGTGTATGTTTGTGTATGTCTGTGTGTGTGTGTGTGTGTGTGTTAAATTAGAAGATTTGCAATTTAAGTCAAAAAAATCAATGGATGATAATATAAAAGTATAATGATGGTGAATGCCAGCAAAGAACATGATTGGCATGTTTGAAGTTTTCAAAATTGGATACAACTCTTTTTACTGTGATTATATTCTAATAAAAAAACAAAAAGAAGAAAAACCATGCTTTTGACATTATTTGTCAAGAAATGAAAAAAAGAGCTTCTTCACTTTAACAATATTGTTTAAACTGTTAATAGACAAAAATGCATAGAAACCAGTTCCATTATTTTGAATAAAGTTATCTTCTTTCACATTGTTAAATAAAGCAGTATCAAACCTTCCTGATAAAACGTTTGTTGTTAGGTATTGTTGAGTGTAAACCTAACAATAAACTTAATGTATACTATTCAAAGTTAAGAAGTAATTTATGTACTGGATAGTACTTCAAACCATTTCAGTAGTAAATAGTTTAACCTGTGTTACTATGTAATATTATTTATAATCCTTAAAAGTTTTAGAGCTGCTTTATTTTAATAATGAATATGCAAAATACCTACTGTAGACATGTCTAGGTCCTGCTTTTGCTACTTCAATCTCTCTGGGTTCATACGCACTTTGACGATGTTGATTAAGAGGGCCATCTTTCTTGATGCCTCCACTCTCCTGGCTCTTATATTTTTTGCATAATCTCTTCTGTAGCCTTCCTCAAAGGGCTGAGAAAAACTTAAAATACTCAACATTCTTAGTCATTTGGAAAATGCAAACTAAAACTTTGATATTTCATCTTATACCTGCCAGAATGACTGATATTAGTGAAACAATTGACAGCTCATGCAAGAGAATATGTGGAATAAAGAGACTACCCGTTGTTTATAGGAATACAAACTAGCATTGCCACCATGGAAATTAGTATGGTTCCTGGGGAAGGTATAAACCAATCTAACTCAAGATTCACCTATACAACTCTAGGACATATACTGAACGGACATTGCACCCTTCCACACAGCTATTTCCTCAACTGTGCTGATTTCAGCCTTATTTATAATATCCCAGAACTGGAAACAACCTAGATGTCCATCAACATAAGGAAAATATGAGATAATTATACAACAGAGTACTGCTCATCCCAAGTAAATGACATTATATTCCTTGACTTTTGGTTACAGGGCCTTTCTCCAGAGCCTCACTATGTAGACTAAGATGGCCCCAATCTCCCAGATATTTAATTGCCTCTGCCTCCTGAGTGCTAGGATTAAAGATACGCACCACATATCCAGTTCATAGATGTCATTTTAAAAAAGACATTATAGTGTATTAATTAATGTAGAATGATCACACAGATATTCAGTTCTGAACATGTAGTTCAGATGAAGCTGATTAAGGTAATTGTTTATATTTTCTTGTGCTTTGTGCTCAGAAAGTGACAAATATCCTGAAGCCAGATTTTTCTTTGAACTTTTCACCTGCATTTCAGTGAACTTTCAATATCTCTTCTGTGCTGTAGAATTTAGATATTTTTGTTCCCAAAGCAGTGCGGGGAGATTTCTACAATACCTTTTCTCCACAACCAAGTAAAAACCTACAATTAATTTTCAGATCTTCCTTTATATTTCCATATAAATTGACAATCAAGGAAATCACTGACCACTTTTTGTTTTGTAGGAATACAAACACTCGGCTGAATCATGGAACAAGTATTATTCCCAACTATCTAATATGGGATATTTGTCTGCTTTATATAATTTACTGATCTATTATTTTAAAGATAGGTTTTATTTTTCTTTTATCTTGTGTTTTTTGGAAATCTAATTCCTATTTTAAAAAAATCCTGAATTTACCAGAAATCCCATCTGAGGCCCTACAGGAATTGATTAGCACCTATAGAAAGTAACAGTTTTCTACTCACAGGATAATAAAATCATACAGGAAGGAAGGTTAGAGGCAATTGTTACCATGGGGTCTCCCTCTGGTTACATATAAAGAATATCTTATGATTTTCATCAGGTCAGTGGTTTTTTTTTTTCTTTCATTTCTGCAGAACCATGAGAATACACTTATGGAGTTGGATAAAGAAATGGGAGTGAGGATCGAACCATCTACTTTTAGTTCATAGAAAGCGGATCATGGAAACGTTCTGCTTTCCAGAGGATGTCACAAAAATCTATAGAGGTTTTTAAGTTGTTTTTAGACTGCTTATTTCAGTTTACAATGGAGCATTTTGTTTTCATTGAAGATTCCTGTCCTAAGTTCTAGTTTCAGTCCAGTTATGTAATACAATAATATAATTTAATGATAATTGATAAATTTATAATTTGTGATTCATTACTCCTCAGTTATCATTTTCTCAGAAAAATAACCATATGTCCATGGTTTGATCTGTAGAAAATTAAATTGCACATTATAGACTCTCAGGGTGTTCAAACTGGGAACTTCCAAGCCTCTCTTTAAAAAAGGTGCAGGGAGGAAGTGAGAAAAAGAAGAGTGGGGCCATGCCTTGTCTTGTATCACTTGACAGGTTTCTGTGGGGTAAACATTGTCAGTTTAAAGTTAACTGGTTTAACTGGTTAACTGGTTTCTGATTGGTTTCTATCAGAATCTTTCTTCAAACTGTGATTCAGGATGCCACCTCCTATACAACACCCTTCATGACTGAACTCATGCTGAGTTTATGTGGTGCTTAGCTTGAATTCTCACCCAGACTGCACGATACAAAACGTGGGGGAAAAAAAATGGTATGCCAATGATAATATATCAGTTTCCCATAATAGTTCCAGATCACTTACTCTGAGGATACTTATATCCTGCAGTGACAAAAAATTCTAATCAGGCTTCTGCAAGACCATGAAAACATAAATTAGAAGGAAAATAGAGATATTAACCACTCAGATATCTTTGAATACTCACTGTCTCCTTTATTTAACACAACTAAAATACAATATCCTATTTAGAGAATTGAAACACTTAATTCTTCCTCAAAGTATTTCTCTAAGACTGAAGTATGTTACATATTAAATATTAAATATCACCAATAACTTTATCACTGTAAGGAAATTTCAGGGCAAGGACATTTCATCCTTTTAAAGGCAGCTAAAAGTGGAAGCCTTGAACAAAGAACAGTCATCCAAATAAACCACTCTCTAATGTTCATTATACTACTGTCATGGCAGCCCATTGAAGTGTACATGGGACCTCTATAATCACAATTTCTGCCTCAGCAGAAATTGTTTCTAGCACAACTGAACTAGATAATTTGCATCAGTTTAAGATGATATCACTCCAGAAGACACTTCAAATGATTGATTTTACTCCATAAGCAGCTACTTTCATTCAGGCCTATGTGTAACAAGTTTCTTTTTTTTCTTTTCTTTTTGTTCTTTTATTGAATATTTTATTTTCATTTCAAATGTACTTTTATTGTGACTTCACAGAACTTTTGGGATTGGATCAAAATGGTTCCTGTAATGGGTTACTTTTAATGTCATGTGATTAGTCCTGCTGTAAAACCTATATTTGATGAAATGGCAAATGGTTTCACAAATATTGCACTTCTGTATTTTTATAGTGTATCCATGCCATGCATCGTTGAAGGCTATGTAATAGATTCTTCAACTTGTTTCTTAAGTCATCTGATAGACAGATTCCTGGCATCTGCTAATGTAACTATAGACATTCTCTCCATCAAAAAGATTATCTTAAACAGTCTTATCCTGTGTTAGACAGCTTGGTGGAGTACCTTGAAATGAAGAAGAGGTAGCTCCAGGTGGTTGCAATAACAGTTGTAGTAGTGGGTCTGTGTTTTAAGAGTCTATAGAACAACAGGAATAGCAGGACACAAATGTTGTAGAAATAAAGATGAATGTTGAGGAGAGAGAGAAAGAGAGAGAGAGAGAGAGAGAGAGAGAGAGAGAGAGAGAGAGAGAGAATGAAAGTAAAGAGGTCAAGGGTAAAAATTCACACAATTAAAAAAAATGTCAAGACACAGAAGTATAGAGTTCCAATATCCAAGAAAGCCCTGAAATAGCAAATGTTTGGATGCCAGAATACTGATCTTGTGGTTAAAGTCATAATGTAATTCTAAAAGGTAAGCATTCATGAAAGCTGAGATATACAAGCAGTAGGTGTGCCCATGAGTTTTGGACGCTGAAATCTCAGATCATAAGCCATAGTTTAATACAAAATAAAGTGCCAAGAGAGGAATAATACTACTAACCCTCAAAGTGCACCTACATTGATTTGCTTTCTTATAATTCTCATTGAAATCATCACAGATATCCTTGTCCTCAATTTAGTAACTTTATAAGCTTGCTTATACTAATAACTTAAAGGTTTTCTTTAATGTCATTCCTTTCATTGATAAAATGTGATCTGTTTGAAGAGGCAGACATCCAGTAACCACAAACCTAGATCCAAGGTCAGATTATCATTTGACCTTGTCAGATATTTACTGGCAGGGGTAGATATTTTTATATCTGGACAGCCATGCAAGAATAACCTTAGACCCATATCATTGTGGTACATAACATTTTAAAAACAGGTTTCACTAATAATTTTTAAAAATAAGTTTTCAATTGAAAGATAACAATCTATTTTATCTTTTATTTCTTCTCTCTAACTTCTCACATATGCTCTCTGCATAAGTATATAAATACATACCTTAACATAAAGATTAAGTAAGATGATATGTCTGAAAGTATATCAGATAATTTTTATTTGATAACAGCTTCTTTAACTTTTTCGCTTATTGAAAGTTTATCTCTAAATTGATATTTGCTTGTCTATGTTCATTGATCTTTAATCATAACATTCAAAGTGAAAAACAGCTTAGATGTCCATGAACTTATAAAGGGATAATGAAAATCAGAAGCTACACCCCTACTGAGTAATGCTTATGGTACATTAGAACAATGTATACTACCGGAAAAAGTAATCATCAGTTTTACCCGGCTACAAATTCCATGAACTACTACTGTAAGTTGCCTATAATATATACTGGAAATGGGTATGGATGTCATTCAAGTAATAAATTATCTGTTTATAATATTATCCAAGGCCCATGCACTTTAGATGGAACTTATGTAGGACCAGGCTAAACTGGACAGTAATCTGTTAATAGATTTTTCATAGGTCTATTAGGACACTGGGTAATTATTATTCAAAATGAATGTAACAAAAAATTGCTTTCAATTCCATATTGCTAAACCCATAAAGCTGAACACCATTCAAAACTCATCAGAAAAAAATAACTTCTCATCGTATTATATGGTAGTTAGTTAACTGAGTTCCAAAACTGGAAAATGTATGTAGGTTGAAAGAATTTGGAGACTTTATCCTTCAATGGGATGTTTTTACTATGGTTATTCATGTCGAGGTTTGGGAATGTGTGCAGAGTAGGAGGCAGAAAGACTAACAGAAAGATGTGATAGATGACTCTAAAAAAACAGTGTCTTCTGGATTCAACAGGACTAATACACATATAGGCTCATAAAGACTGTGGCAGTAGAGACGATTCCTTTATATGTTCAAGCCAGACAGAATCCCAGCAAGGAGAGGCAGAAGTGGACCTGGGGTTCTGCTCCTAACCAAGAAGCTACTTGCAATTGATTTCAGCTGGGAAATGGAAATGAATTTTGTCCCATATGTGATCAGTGGGTATACAAACCACACTACAAGGCAGGCTACAAAACCAGAAGTAATTGACCACCATAAAATGGATTCCATGTTTTTGTTTGTTGCTTTGCTTTTTGGTTTTGTGTGTGTGTGTGTGTGTGTGTGTGTGTGTGTGTGTGTGTGTGTGTGTGTTTGAGTGTATGTGATTTTTTTCTGTTAAATTTTGGTATTTTTGTCTTATTTACTTTGTTTCTTGCTTATTCATCAGTTTGTCTGATTTGTTTATTTGGTACTATTTTGGAGGGGGGAGACAGTTGGCTTTTTTTTTATTATTTTTAAAAAGAGAGAAAACCACTTGTAGTCGTGGCCGAGTGGTTAAGGTGATGGACTAGAAAAAGAGAGAAAGAAAATTGTGTAGGCATTGTTTGTATGACCAAGAACTTGAAATCAGATAATCAAGGGAACTGTAGCAAAACCAAATAATACTGTTATATAAAAAGGAAAAAAACGTGTAATGATAAGAAGATTTCTAATAATATTTTGTTACACTCATATAACTGTGTCTTGTCCAGCTAGTATCAGAGAAGCTTCCTTCTGCAAAATATGGGAACAAATACATAGACCAATGAATGGATATTAAAAGTGAGAGACATTAAACACTAACCCCTAAATAAGATGTCTAGGTTAATCCCTCTCCTCAGAGATAAGAGAACCATGAAAAAGAAGAGGCAAAAATAATGTAAGAGGATGGAGGATAACAAGGACTTGAGTTCCTCTAAATCAGTGGTTCTAGATATTACTAATGTTGAGAGCTTTTACTGAAGTGTGTCATGTTATATTGAAATCATCTATAAAATAATTTCATTGCTGATTCATAATTATAATTTTTCTCCTGTTATGAATGTAATATTAATATTTGATTTACCACCCCACAGGTGTATGAGAACCACATAGTTAGAACCACTGCAAATGAACGAGTACAGCTCCTACAAATTCCCAGAGACTGAAACTGCCTTAGTCTATACCAGGTCCCCTGCATATACATTATAGTTTCGAGTTTAGTAGTTTTATTTAATTCTTTAATGTGCAAACAAAGTTGTTTTTTATTATTCTGCCTTCTCTTGGGCTCTTTTCTTTTTATTCATTTATTTACCCAACTTTAACATAACATCTGCTTTATTTTACTATGTTTTATTTTTTATATTTTGATGAATGGATAAATGAAAAAACAGATGAATACCTAACCATGAGGGTGAAAGCTAACAACAGAACTGCCACTTATATCTTCTTGGAAAAGGAAAATTGTTTCTTGTAGAGTAACATTCGGTATATCAACCACCCCAAAAGAGCCCTCATATTCTGGAGTAGCTGACCAATAGCTCTAATAATTTGACTCCACAGCTTTTGTGTCTGTGTGTGCATGTGTGTGTGTGTGTGTGTGTGTGTGTGTGTGTGTGTGTGTGTGTGTGTGGTGTTGTTGTTGTTGTTTCATATATTTTTGGATGTGGTTTTCAATTATTTTCTTGTTTCTTTGAGATTTTGTTGTTTTATTGTTTTTGTTTCTTGTGGGAGAAATAACTTAAAGTTGTGTGGGTAGAGCAGGACAGAGGAACTAGATGAACTTGGGGAAGGTGAAGAGTATAATCAAAATAAAATATATTTGTACTGAAATTTATTTTAAATAATGTAAAATATATAATAAGGAATGTCTTCATTTTGTACTTCTTCAGAAGCCATTTACTTTTTAATTTACAGAAATCCAGATTGTTCTGGAGAAACAGATTATGTGATTAAGAGTGTTTGTCCTTGTTCCAGAGGACCCAAATTCAGTTTCTAGTAACTATGTTGGTTAGGATGCATCCATTACTGCCTAACCAGGAGCTCAAAAAAGACTTTAATAGATATGCTATTACATGGACTGATCCTGGGCTCCAACCTCACAAGTAGCAATGAATAGCCTATTAAGAGCACCAGTGGAAGGGGAAGCCCTTGGTCCTGCCAAGAATGAATCCCCAGTGAGCATGATTGTTGAGGGGAGGGCAGTAATGGGGGGAGGATGGGAAGGGGAACACCCATAGAGAAGGAGAGGGGGAGGGATTAGAGGGATGTTGGCCTGGAAACCAGGAAAGAGAATAACAATCAAAATGTAAATAAGAAACACCTAAGTTAATAAAGATGAAAAAAAATGTAAAAAAAAAAGAAAGAAAGAAAGAAAGAAAGAAAGAAAGAAAGAAAGAAAAGAAAAGAAAAGAAAAGAAAAGGAAAGAAAAGAAAAAGAAAAATAGATATGCTAGTGTGGATGGACTTGGGATGTCTCAACCTACTTGAAGAACCACAAGCAAGTAAGAATTCTAAGAGCAGGAGGACAGGAACTCATTGTTAAAATAAATGATTAACAGAGTCTTAAAAGCGACTAAGTTAATTTACTGACACAACGTTACTCAGAGTAGCACTCAACATATGAAATTCTAGCAGTTATGTTGGATATGAATTTTCTTTAATATGGCTATCAGCTGCTTTCAGCAAATAATTGTCATAACACACACATATGTACCTTATTCTGGGACAGAGGGATGGAAGAGTTCATAATTTATATTAGTGTTACAAATAGAGCTTCATTTACAAAAACTGACCTGGCAAATTTGAGACATAGTAAGGTCAGTGGCATTGTTTTCTTAACAATAATTTAAATTTAAAAGAAGGAATATATGTTGCCGCCAAGATGCCTGTTAATGTTCATGGTCTATACTGCCACTGGATAAAATGTTAAGGTCTGTGGTTTAAGCTGACACAGAAGGCATGTGGATGTCCATAACCCATGATTTTTTACTGACTGTAAAGGGCTAGGGAGATTTTTTTCAGTAGTATTTGTGACTATAGACTCAGAGTTCAGATTAGGAAACATAGCAGTCTTCTGTGAAAATATCTTCCTCCCCCAACCCCCACTCCTACCACCCAAAAGAGAAACAGTCTAGTGAGAGATTCATTGAAGAGAACTCTTAAAAATTATGACACAGATGCTAAAGTGTAACTCTTCTCACTTGATGACTTCTGGCAGCATTGGAGAAGGAATTAGTTACATTTAAGGGACTTGCCACTAGGTGTGTGTCCAAGCCCCAGTGATGTTATATGCAAACAAAATGGACTTGCTAATTTTTTTCTTTCTTCAGAAATGGATGCCTTAAGTGTTGGTGTATTGTGGGGGGGGGGGGGTCCTTGGAAGACTGGGAAGTTAGTGTGATCATGGTGAATTATGTGAAACTCCCAAATAATCAGTAAAAATATTATGTTGAATTATAAAAAGAAGTTGAATAGAGGAGGAAAACAGGATGGATAGTTTGGATCTTTTCATAGCATATTAACTTAGTAGCAGGGCCTAACAAATGTTCAATTTCAAAAGGCAAGTATCATTTTCAGAGAATCTCTTTCAATATTTTTCATTGACCTATTTAAGTTATTTTTCTAGGAATCTAACATCAAAATTAAATCATAAATTTTGATAATGGTACGACTATCATCAAATTGATGGTTTTGTAGCGAATCAATAATGAAATTATAAAAAATATGATGAGAAAAATTGTATTTGTACATTACTCTGAGCAGGTACTATCTGATTGAATCTCTTCCTTCCTGGTGAGAACATATTGGGGAAAAATACAGAAGAAGGAATGCATGTCTTTTTTAAATGTTTCACCCATTTCCTTCCAAAGTTCTTTCCTGTACTTCACTTATGTTCCTTGTCCAGTTCATTTAGAACATAAAAGATGCTGTTACAAAAATCTGTTTTTTTTTTATTTTGGTCAACATAAATTAACCTGCCTGTACCAATTAATGCTATAAATATAGAATATGAAAGAAGTTGTCAACAAACAAGCAAACAAGCAAAAAACTATTAAAAACAAAAATATACTATTAACTATTTGTTTCCTTATTTTCATAAAAGTAAAGATCTCATTTAGTCTTTGAGAATTCTATACAAAATATTTTGATAATTTTTATTCTCTTCACTGAGATCTGTCCATGTGCAGCCCTCCAACCTCTCTCTTTGACTCTGTCTCTGTCTCTGTCTCTGTCTCTGTCTCTCTCTCTCTATCTCTCTCTCTCTCACTCTCTCTCCTTGTCTGTCTCTTTCATTGCCCCTCTCTACCTCTTTTCTGAAAACAACATAGAAACCCCAATCATGGAGGCCATTTTTTTTTATTAACTTGATTATTTCTTATTTACATTTCGAGTGTTATTCCCTTTCCCGGTTTCCCGGCAAACATCCCCATAATCCCTCCCCCTCCCCTCCTTTATGGGTGTTCCCCTCCCCATCTTCCCCCTATTGCCGCCCTCCCCCCAACAATCTAGTTCACTGGGGGTTCAGTCTTAGCAGGACCCAGGGCTTCCCCTTCCACTGGTGCTCTTACTAGTATATTCATTGCTACCTATGAGGTCAGAGTCCAGGGTCAGTCCATGTATAGTCTTTAGGTAGTGGCTTAGTCCCTGGAAGCTCTGGTTGGTTGGCATTGTTGTACATATGGGGTCTCGAGTCCCTTCGGGCTCTTCCAGTTCTTTCTCTGATTCATTCAATGGGGTCCTTTTCTCAGTTCCGTGGTTTGCTGCTGGCATTTGCTCTGTATTTGCTGTATTCTGCCTGTGTCTCTCAGGAGCGATCTACATCCGGCTCCTGTCGGCCTGCACTTCTTTGCTTCATCCATCTTGTCTACTTGGATGGCTGTATATGTATGGGCCACATGTGCAGCAGGGTGTTCCTGAATGGGTGTTCCTTCTGTGTCTGTTTTAATCTTTGCCTCTCTATTCCCTGCCAAGGGAATTCTTGTTCCCCTTTTAAAGAAGGAGTGAAGCATTCACATTTTGATCATCCGTCTTGAGTTTCATTTGTTCTAGGCATCTAGGGTAATTCAAGAATTTGGGCTAATAGCCACTTATCAATGAGTGAATACCATGTGTGTTTTTCTGTGATTGGGTTACCTCACTCATGATGGTATTTTCCAGTTCCAACTATTTGCCTACGAATTTCATAAAGTCATTGTTTTTGATAGCTGAGTAATATTCCATTGTGTAGATGTACCACGTTTTCTGTATCCATTCCTCTGTTGAAGGGCATCTGGGTTCTTTCCAGCTTCTGGCTATTATAAATAAGGCTGCGATGAACATAGTGGAGCACGTTTCTTTTTTATATGTTGGGGCATCTTTTGGGTATATGCCCAGGAGAGGTATAGATGGATCCACAGGCAGTTCAATGTCCAATTTTCTGAGGAACCTCCGGAATGATTTCCAGAATGGTTGTACCAGTCTGCAATCCCATCAACAATGGAGGAGTGTTCCTCTTTCTCCGCATCCTCGCCAGCATCTGCTGTCTCCTGAATTTTTTATCTTAGCCATTCTCACTGGTGTGAGGTGAAATCTCAGGGTTGTTTGGATTTGCATTTCCCTTATGACTAAAGATGTTGAACATTTCCTTAGGTGTTTCTCAGCTATTCCTCATTCCTCAACTGTGAATTCTTTGTTTAGCTCTGAACCCCATTTTTTAATAGGGTTATTTGTCTCCCTGCGGTCTAACTCCTTGAGTTCTTTGTATATTTTGGATATAAGGCCTTTATCTGCTATAGGATTGGAAAAGATCTTTTTTTTCTTTTTTTTCAAGGCTGGGGACCCAACCCAGGGCCTTGCACTCGCTAGGCAAGCACTCTACCGCTGAACTAAATACCCAAAGACTGGAAAAGATCTTTTCCCAATCTGTTGGTTGCTGTTTTGTCCTAACCACAGTGTCCTTTGCCTTACAGAAGCTTTGCAGTTTTATGAGATCCCATTTGTCGATTCTTGATCTTAGAGCATAAGCCATTGGTGTTTTGTTCAGGAAATTTTTTCCAGTGCCCATGCATTCCAGATGCTTCCCTAGTTTTTATTCTATTATTTTGAGTGTATCTGGTTTGATGTGGAGGTCCTTGATCCACTTGGACTTAAGCTTTGTACAGGGTGATAAGCATGGATCGATCTGCATTCTTCTACATGTTGACCTCCAGTTGAACCAGCACCATTTGCTGAAAATGCTATCTTTTTTCCATTGGATGGTTTTGGCTCCTTTGTCAAAAATCAAGTGCCTATAGGATGTGGGTTCATTTCTGGGTCTTCAATTCTATTCCATTGGTCTATCTGTCTGTCTCTGTACCAATACCATGCATTGTTATCACTATTGCTCTGTAATACTGCTTGAATTCAGGGATAGTGATTCCCCCTGAAGTCCTTTTATTATTGAGGATAGTTTGAGCTATCCTGGGTTTTTTTTTTTTATTCCAGATGAATTTGCAAATTGTTCTGTCTAACTCTTTGAAGAATTGTATTGCTATTTTCATGGGGATTGCGTTGAATCTGTAGATCGCTTTTGGTAAAATGGCCATTTTTACTATATTAATCCTGCCAATCCATGAGCATGGGAGATCTTTGCATCTTCTTAAGTCTTCTTCAGTTTCTTTCTTCAGAGCCTTGAAGTTCTTATTGTACAGATCTTTTACTTGCTTTGTTAAAGTCACACCAAGGTACTTTATATTATTTGGATCTATTATGAAGGTTGTCGTTTCCCTAATTTCTTTCTCGGCTTGTTTCTCTTTTGTGTAGAGGAAGGCTACTGATTAATTGAGTTAATTTTATACCCAGCCACTTTGCTGAAGTGTTTATCAGCTTTAGTAGTTGTCTGGTGGAACTTTTGGGATCACTGAAATATACTATCATGTCATCTGCAAATAGTGACATTTTGACTTCTTCTTTTCCGATCTGTATCTTCTTGATCTCCTTTTGTTGTCTGATTGCTCTGGCTAGAACTTCAAGAACTATACTGAATAAGTAGGGAGAGAGTGGGCAGCCTTGTCCAGTCCCTGATTTTAGTGGGATTGCTTCAAGTTCCCCTCCATTTAGTTTAATGTTAGCAACTGGTTTGCTGTATATGGCTTTTACTATGTTTAGGTATGGGCCTTGAATTCCTATGCTTTCCAGGCCTTTTATCATGAAGGGGTGTTGAATTTTGTCCAATGTTTTCTCAGCATCTAATGAAATGATCAATTTGTTTTGTTCTTTCAGTTTGTTTATATAATGGATCACGTTGATGGTTTTCCATATATGAAACATCCCTGCATGTCTGGGATGAAGCCTACTTGATCATGGTGGATCATTGTTTTGATGTGCTCTTGGATGCGGTTGGCCAGAATTTTTTGAGTATTTTTGAGTCGATATTCATAAGGAAAATTGGTCTGAAGTTCCCTTTCTTTGTTGGGTCTTTGTGTGGTTTAGGTATAAAAGTAATTGTGGCTTCATAGAAGGAATTCGGTAGTGCTCCATCTGTTTCAACTTTGTGGAATAATTTGGATAAAATTGGTATGAAGTCTTCTATGAAGGTCTGATAGAATTCTGCACTAAACCCGTCTAGACCTGGGCTCTTTATGGTTGGGAGACCTTTAATGACTGCTTCTATTTCCTTAGGAGTTATGGGGTTGTTTAACTGGTTTATCTGTTCCTGATTTAACTTCGGTACCTGGTATCTGTCTAGGAAATTGTCCATTTCCTGTAGATTTTCAATTGTTGAATATAGGCTTTTACCGTAAGATCTGATGGTTTTATTTAATTTCCTCTGAATCTGTAGTTATGTCTCCCTTTTCATTTCTGATTTAGTTAATTTGGACACACTCTATGTTTCCTCTCGTTAGTCTGGTTAAGGGTTTTTCTATCTTCTTGATTTTCTCAAAGAACCAACTTTTGGTTCTGTTGATTCTTTCTATGGTCCTTTTTGTTTCTATTTGGTTGATTTCAGCTCTGAGTTTGATTATTTCCTGCCTTCTACTCCTACTGGTTTTATTTGCTTCTTTTTGTTCTAGTGCTTTTAGGTGTGCTGTCAAGCTGGTGACATATGCTCTTTCCTGTTTCTTTCTGCAGGCACTCAGAGCTATGAGTTTTCCTCTTAGCACAGCTTTCACTGTAACCCATAAGTTTGGGTATGTTGTACCTTCATTTTCATTAAATTCTAAAAAGTCTTTAATTTCTTTCTTTATTTCTTCCTTGATCATGTTATCATTAGAAGAGCATTGTTCAATTTCCACGTATATGTGGGCATTCTTCCCTTATTGTTATTGAAGACCAGCTTTAGGCCGTGGTGTTCTGATAGCACGCATGGCAATAATTCTATCTCTCTGTACCTGTAGAGGCCCGTTTTTTGGCCACTTATATGGTCAATTTTGGAGAAAGTACCACGAGGAGCTGAGAAGAAGGTATATCCTTTTGCTTTAGGATAGAAAGTTCTATAAATATCTGTTAAGTCCATTTGGTTCATGACTTTTCTTAGTCTGTCTATGTCTCTGTTTATTTTCTGTTTCCAGGATCTGTCCATTGATGAGAGTGGGGTGTTGAAATTTCCCACTATTATTGTGTGAGGTGCAATGTGTGTTTTGTGCTTTAGTAAGGTTTCTTTTACGTATGTAGGTGTCCTTGTATTTGGGGAATAGATATTTAGGATTGAGAGTTCATCTTGGTGGAGTTTTCCTTTGATGAATATGAAGTGTCCTTCCTTATCTTTTTTGATGACTTTTAGTTGAAAATTGATTTTATTTGATATTAGAATGGTTACTCCAGCTTGCTTCTTCCGACCATTTGCTTCTAAAGTTGTTTTCAAGCCTTTCACTTTCAGGTTGTGTCTGTCTTTGTCTCTGAGTTGTGTTTTCTGTAGGCAGCAGAATGCAGGGTCCTTGATGCCTATCCAGTTTGTTAATCTATGTCTTTTTATTGGGGAGTTGAGGCCATTGATGTTGAGAGATATTAAGGAATAGTGATTATTGCTTCCTGTTATATTCATATTTGGATATGAGGTTATGTTTTTGTGCTTTTCTTCTCTTTGTTTTGTTGCCAAGAAGATTAGTTCCTTGCTTCTTCTAGGGTATAGCTTGCCTCCTTATGTTGGGCTTTACCATTTATTATCCTTTGTAGTGCTGGATTTGTAAAAAGATTTTGTGTAAATTTGGTTTTGTCATGGAATATCTTGGTTTCTCCATTTATGTTAATTGAGAGTTTTGCAGGATACAGTAACCTGGGCTGGCAGTTGTGTTTCTTAGGGTCTGTATGACATCTGTCCAGGATCTTCTGGCTTTCATAGTTTCTGGCGAAAAGTCTGGTGTGATTCTGATAGGTCTGCCTTTATATGTTACTTGACCTTTTTATGTTACTGCTTTTAATATTCTTTCTTTATTTTGTGTGTTTGGTGTTTTGAGTATTATGTGACGGGAGGTGTTTCTTTTCTGGTCCAATCTATTTGGAGTTCTGTAGGCTTCTTGTATGCTTATGGATATCTCTTTCTTTAGGTTAGGGAAGCTTTCTTCTATGATTTTGTTGAAGATATTTACTGGTCCTTTGAGCTGGGAGTCTTCACTCTCTCCCATACCTATTATCTTTAGGTTTGATCTTCTCATTGAGTCCTGGATTTCCTGTATGTTTTGGACCAGTAGCTTTTTCTGCTTTACATTATCTTTGACTGTTGAGTTGATGATTTCTATGGAATCTTCTGCTCCAGAGATTCTCTCTTCCATCTCTTGTATTCTGTTGGTGAAGCTGATATCTACAGCTCCTTGTCTCTTCTTTTGGTTTTCTGTATCCAGCGTTGTTTCCATGTGTTCTTTCTTGATTACTTCTATTTCCATTTTTAATTCCTTCAACTGTTTGATTGTGTTTTCCTGGAATTCTTTCAGGGATTTTTGTGACTCCTCTCTATGGGCTTCTACTTTTTTATTTATGTTTTCCTGGAATTCTTTTAGGGATTTTTGCGATTCCTCTCTGTAGGCTTCTAGTTGTTCTCTAAGGGAGTTCTTCATATCTGTCTTGAAGTCCTCCAGCATCATGATAAAATATGATTTTGAAACTAGATCTTGCTTTTCTGGTGTGTTTGGATATTCCGTGTTTGCTTTGGTGGGAGAATTAGGCTCTGATGATGCCATGTAATCTTGGTTTCTGTTGCTTGGGTTCCTGTGCTTGCCTCTCGCCATCAGATTATCTCTAGTGTTACTTTGTTCTGCTATTTCTGACAGTGGCTAGACTGTCCTATAAACCTGTGTGTCAGGAGAGCTGTAGACCTGTTTTCCTGTTTTCTTTCAACCAGTTATGGGGACAGAGTGTTCTGCTTTCGGGTGTGTAGTTTTTCCTATCTACAGGTCTTCAGCTGCTCCTGTGGGCCTGTGTCTTGAGTTCACCAGCCAGGACACTTGCAGCAGAAAAGTTGGTCTTACCTGTGGTCCGAGGCTCAAGTTTGCTCATGGGGTGTTGCTTATGAGCTCTTCGCGGCGGCAGCCACCAGGAATATCTGCTCTGCCCTTTCTGGGAGCTTCCGTGTACCAGGGTTCCAGATGGCGCTTGGTGTTTTCCTCTGGAATCAGTAATGTGTGCAGAGTGCAGTCTCTTCTGGTTTCCCAGGCCTGTCTGCCTCTCTGAAGGTTTAGCTCTCCCTCCCATGGGATTTGGGTGCAGAGAACTGTTTATCCGGTTGGTCCCTTCAGGTTCCAGTGGTGTATCAGACGCAGCAGACCTGCTGCTCCTGGGCCCTCCTCTACAGGAACCCAGATGTGTATACAGTTTCCTATCAAGCCAAACTCTTATTCCCCCTGGAATATCTTAATGTAAGGGATTTCTCTCCCTTTCTTTTTAATTAAATTTACTTTTAATAAAAACAAGTATTTTGTTAAAATGTATTCAAATAATGAAACTCTCTCTTTTGGTGTTTGCCTAGAACCTCCCCTTTCCACTTTGTATCTTTTTGATTTTGTCTGAAGAAACTGACAAGCAAGTAAAAAAGACAAATAAGAATATAATAACAATAAAAAGAACAAAAGAAATTCGTAGGAAATGCATGCAAATTCATCAATACAAACCAATTCACACACACACACACACACATACACACACACCTACACACAGACACAAAAAAACCACTCCCCCCCACACTCTCTCTCTCTCTCTCTCTCTCTCTCTCTTTCTCTCTCTCTCACAAACATACACACACACACACACACACACACACACACACATTAAAGCAAAACATAAAAAAATTAAACTGAAACCATTCTGTATATTAGTCGGGAGGTTCCTCAGAAAATTGGACATTGCACTACCTGAGGACACAACTATACCTCTCTTGGGCATATACCCAAAAGATGCTCCAACATATAACAATGACACATGCTCCACTATTTTCAGAGCAGCCTTATTTATAATAGCCAGAAGCTGGAAAGAACCCAGATGCCCTTCAACAGCATAATGGATACAGAAAATGTGGTACATCTACACAATGGAATACTACTCAGCTATCAAAAACAATGATTTTATGAAATTCATAGGCAAATAGATGGTACTGGAAAATATCATCCTGAGTGAGGTAACCCAATCACAGAAAAACACACATGGTATGCACTCATTGATAAGAGGATATTAGCCCAAATGCTTGAATTATGCTAAATGCACAGAACAGATGAAACTCAAGAAGGATGACCAAAATGTGAATGCTTCACTCCTTCTTTAAAAGGGGAAAAAGAATACCCTTGGGAGGGGATAGGAAGGCAAAGTTTAGAACAGAGGCTGAAGGAATGCCCATTCAGAGCGTGCCCAACATGTGGCCCATACATATACAGCCACCAAACTAGATAAGATGGATGAAGCAAAGAAATGCAGGCTAACAGGAACTGGATGTAGACACAGCCAGAATACAGCAAATTCAGAGGCGAATGCCAGCAGCAAACCACTGTACTGAGAATGGGACTACCGTTAAAAGAATTAGAGAAAGGACTTAAAGAGCTAAAGGGAATTGAGACCCGATATGAACAACAATGCCAACCATCCTGTAGGGAGCCATATTGGACTTGGGCCTGGCCGCTTTGTGACTGCATAGCTCAAAGTGGCTACGTGACTCTGGTCTATATGCCCACAGAAGCTCACCCATAGGTGGCTGCTGTAAGATTATGAGATTGTTGGACAAAAGCCTCTCCCAGGAAGACCCTGGGAGCAATCACAGGATGTTTTAGCCTGAGTAAAACACAGGATGTCCCTGAGCAGATTCCTGAGAAGGGTTCGACCTTTTCAAAGAACATGTCCCCGGAAGGCTGTTGCCTCTTTTTTTTTAAGGAGGATATCTTGCAATTTAGTAATTCACCCTATATCCTTGGGCACTTCCCAATTCTCCCCCACCCTAAGTTTCAGTACCCGCTTCTATTCCTGCCTCAGAGCTTTAAATGCTGTACATTTCTCTCAATAAATGAGACCTTGGCAACAGAACTTTTGCTTGGTCTCCTTCTTCTCTTCACCCTCATTGACCCACAGGTAGAAAGCCTCTTCGGGACCCTGAATAACTGGACCCGCTGGATGGGTCACCAACCAGTGCTTCTAGGGGCTAAACTACTAACCAAAGACTATACATGGACTGACCCTGGGCTCCAACACATAGGTAGCAATGAATAGCCTAGTAAGGGCACCAGTGGAAGGGGAAGCCCTTGGTCCTGCCAAGGCTGGACCCCCAGTGAATGGGATTCTTTGGGGTAGCATTGGGAGGGGAACACCCATGTAGAATGAGAGGGGGAGGAGTTAGGGGGATGTTGGCATGGAAACCGGGAAAAGGAATAACATTTGAAATGTAAATAAATACCCAATTTAATAAAGATGGAAAAAATCAAACTGGATAAAATAATGTTTAATAAGTGGCCAAGGGATAGGGCAAAATATTTGCATTTTCCTGATTAGAAAGGGTGTTGAATGAATATCCTAGTAAGATCACCAGTGGAAGGGGAAGCCCTTGGTCCTGATAAGACTGAACCCCCAGTGAACGTGATTGTTGGGGGGAGAGTGGCAATGAGGGGAGGGTGGGGAGGGGAACACCCATTAAGAAGGGGAGGGGGGGATTAGGGGGATGTTTGCCTGGAAACCGGGAAAGGGAATAACACTCGAAATGTAAATGAGAAATACTCAAGTTGATAAAAAAAAAAAAGGGTGTTGCACATTTCTTTAAATCTTCATAGTAGTTTGTAACAACTTTCTTTTTTTTTTTAAATCACTATTTAGATCTCTACCATGCTTTAAAATGGGATACATATATTTTTTGGGGTGGTGATATTTTTATTGGATATTTTTCATTTACATTTCAAATATTATTTCCTGTCCCAGTTTCCCGTCCATAAGATACCTATGCCACCCTGTGAACTCCTTCATCAATAAGGATGTTCTCCTCCCCAATCACTCCCCATTCCTGCCTCCCCACCCTGATATTATCCAAGGGTTTCTCCTCCCATTGGTTCCCAACAAGGCCATATGTAGCTAGAGACTTGGATCTGTCCATGTATACATTTGGGTAGTAGTTTAGATTCTGGTGGCTGTGGTTGGTTGGGACTGTTTTTCTTATGGGGTTGCAATCCACTTCAGTTCCTTCAATCCTATCTCTAACTCCTCCAACTGGGACCCCATTCTTAGTTCAATGGTTTGCTGCTAGTATTCTCTTCTGTATTTGTCACATTCTGGCTGAGCCTTGAAGGAGACAACTATATCATATTCCTGTCAGCATACACTTCTTGGCATCAGCAATATTGTCTAAGTTTGGTGACTGTATTGTAGGGCAGGCTCTGAATGGCCATCCCTTCAGTCTCTGTTCCAAACTTTGTCTCCATATCTCCTATGAATATTTTGTTCCCCCTTTTAAGCAGGACCGAAGCATCCTCACTTTGGTCTTCCTTCTTTTGAGCTTCATGTTGTTTGTGGATTCTATCATGGGTAGATAATTTGAGCTTTTGCGCTAATATCCACTTATCAGTGAGAGAATACCACCTGTGCTTTGTTGTAATTGGGTTACCTCACTAAAGATGCTATTTTCTAGTTCCATCTATTTGCCTATTAATTTCTTTAAGTCACTGTTTTTGATAACTGAGTAGTACTCGATTGTATAAATGTCCCACATTTTCTTTATCCATTCCTAGTTGAATGGTATCTGGGTTCCTTCCAGATTCTGGATATTTATTAAAAATAAGACTACTATGAACCTAGTGGAGCATGTGTCCTAGTTATATGTTAGAGCATCATTTAGGTATATGCGCAGGAGTGGTATACCTGGGTACTCAGGTAGTACAATGTCCAATTTTCTGAGAAACCTACATACTGATTTCCACACTGATTATATCAGCTTATATTCACACCAAAAATAAAAGAGTGTTCTTTCTCCACATCCTTGTCAGCATCTGTTGTCAGCTGAGTTTTTGATCTTAGCCATTCTGACTGGTGTGAGGAGAAATCTCAGGGTTGTTTTAATTTACATTTCACTGATGACTAAGAATGTTGAATATTTACTTATGTATTTCTCAGCTATTCAATACTCCTCACCTGAGAATTCTTTGTTTAGCTCTGTACCCCATTTTTTAGTAGGATTATTTGGCTGGAGTCTAGCTTCTTGAGTTCTTTGTACATATTGAATATTAGCCCTCTATTGGAGGTAGGATTTTTAAAGATCTTTTCCCAGCTGTTGGTTGCCATTTCTTGACAGCACACATAAAAGCTCTAGAACAAAAAACAACAAATAAACCCAAGAGGAAAAGAAACTGCAGGAAATAATCAAACTCAGGCTGAAATCACCCAAGTAGAAACAAAAAGACCTATGCAAAGCATCAGCAAAATCAGGAGCTGGTTCTTTGAGAAAAGCAACAAGATGGATAAACCTTTAGCCAGACTAACCAGAGGGCACAGAGAGTGTATCTAAATTAACAAAATCAAAAATGAAAAGGGAAACATGGCAACAGAATCTGAGGAAATTTAAAAAATCATCAGATCCTACTACAAAAGCTTATATTCAACAAAACTGGAAAAATCTGGAGGAAATGGACAATTTTCTAGACACATACCAGACACCAAAGTTAAATCAGGATCAAAGTTGAATCTAAACAGTCACATAACTCTTAAAAAAATAGAAGGAGTTAGTAAAAGTCTTTCAACCAAAAAAAAAAAAAAAAAAAAAAAAAAGAAAAGAAAAGAAGGTGCTGGGGATTTAGCTTAGTGGTAGAGCGCTTACCCTAGGAAGCGCAAGGCCCTGGGTTCGGTCCCCAGCTCCGAAAAAAAAGTACCAAAAAAAAAAAAAAAAAAGAAAAGAAAAGAAAAAAAGGACCAGATGAGAATACTATCAGACCTTCAAAGAAAACCTCATACCAGTACTGTCCAAACTATTCCTCAAAATAGAAATGGAATAAGCACTACTGAATTGCTTCTATGAAACTAAAACTAAGCTTATACCTAAACCACGCAAATATCCAACAAAGAAATATCCAACAAAGAAATACAGACCGATTTACCTTATGAACATAGATGCAAAAACACTCAATAAAATTCTCACAAACTGAATCCAAGACACATCAAAATGATCACCCATTATGATTAAGTAAGATCCATCCCAAGGCTGCAGGGATGGATCAATTTATGGAAATCATCATCATAATCCACTATGTAAACAAAGTAAGAGGAAAAACAGAAAACATGATCATCACCTTAGATGTTGAGAAAGCATTAGACAAAATTCAACACCACTTCATAATAAAAGTCTTGGAAAGACCAGGAATTCAAGACCCATACCAAAACATAGTAAAAGCAATAAACAACAAACCAGTTGCTAACATTAAACTAAATGGAGAGAAACGTGAAGCAATCCCAATAAAATCAGAGACTAGATAAGGCTGCCCACTCTCTCCCTACATATTCAATATAGTATTCAAAGTCCTAGGCAAAGCAATCAGACAATGAAAGGAGGTCAACGGGATACAAATTGGAAAGGAAGAAGTCAAAATATCACTATTTGAAGATGATATGATGGTATACCTAAGTGATCCCAAAAATTCCACCAGAGAAGTACTAAGCCTGATAAACAACTTTAGCGAAGTGACTGGATATAAAATTAACTCAAACAAATCAGCAGCCTTCCTCTACTCAAAGGATAAATAGGCTGAGAAAAAAATTAGGGAAATGACATCCTTCACCATAGTCACAAATAATATAAAATTCATCTGTGTAACTCTAACAAAGCAAGTGAAAGATCTGTATGACAAGAACTTCAAATCTCTGAAGAAAGAAATTGAAGGTTTCAAAGGATGGAAAGACCTCCCGTGCTCATGGATCAGCAGGATTAATATAGTAAAAATGGCCATTTTGCCAAAAGAAATCTACAGATTCAATTCAATTCCCATCAAAATTTCTACTAAATTCTGATTGAAAGAGAAATTTGCAAATTCATTTGGAATAATAAAAAATCTAGGATAGCGAAAACTATACTCTAAAAGAACTTCTAGGGAGATCACCATCCCTGACCTCAATCAGTATTCCGGAGCAATATTCATAAAAACTGTGTGATACTGGTACAGAGACAGGCAGATAGATCAGTGGAACAGAATTGCAAACCCAGAAATGAGCCCACACACCTATGGTCACTTGATTTTTGACAAAGGAGCTAAAAACCATCCAATTGAAGAAAGATAACATTTTCAACAAATGGTGCTAGTTCAACTGTAGGTCAGCGTGTAGAAGAATGCAAATCGATCCATTCTTATCACCCTGTACAAAGCTTAAGTCTAAGTGGATCAAGGACCTCCACATCAAACCAGATACACTCAAACTAATATATTAGCATCTTGTTGTTGGGGAAGAGCTTTGAACACATGGGCCCTGGGGAAAATTTCCTGAACAAAACACCAATGGGTTATGCTCTAAGATCAAGAATCAACAATTGGCCCTCATAAAATGCAAAGTAGGACACTGTCATTAAGATACTTACATTTTTGTTATGCAGCCTTTTTGAGTTATTCCTATATTTTAGATTAACTATTTGATCAGATGTGTAGTTGGTAAAAATATTTTTTTCATTCTGTACCCTGCCACTGTGTCCAAATGACAGTGTCCTTTTAGTAGAATCTATTTAGTTTCATAAAAAGTTCATATCACTTTTTACTAGCTCCTGTGCTACATGTGTTTTGCTCATAAAGTGTTTAGTGTACCAATGAATTCAAGGCTATTCCACATTTCCTCTTTTTTCCGTTTAAGAGTATGTGGCTTGCAGTTGATGTTTTGGGGCCATCAGTTGTTGATCTGTGTGCATGGTGTTAACTATGGCTCTGTTTCAATTCTTATCAGCCATTCACTTTGACCAGAACTACTGGTGGATGATGCTGGATTTTGTCTAGTATGTTATTTCCAGTTTCTTTATTTAAAAAAAATCAGGTAACTTTATGTCTGTGGACTTTTGTCTGAGTCTTCGATTTAATTAGATCAACATGTCTACTTTTGTGCCCATACTTCTGTTTTTGTTACTATAACACTGTAGTACAATTTCTGTTACCTACAGAAGTTCTTTCATTGTTCAGGAGTGTTTACATTATTCTGGATTTTGTGTTTTCATAAAGTTACCAATTGTCCTCTACAGTTTTATTAATCATTCACTACTAGTCTATGATCATAGCACTTCTTTCTTTTAAATCATTTTATTTGTTCTTTGTGTTCCACATCATATACCCCAAACACATTCATCTCCTCATTCCCTCTGATCCACACTTCATTTTTGAAATCTTTTCGCACATATAATTCAAACACACACACACACACACACACACACACACACACACACACACACACACACACACTACCACCACCACCACCATCATCCCCACCACCACCACCACTGCCACCACTACCACCATGAACAACAACAACAACAACAACAACAACAACAACAACAACAACCACAGCCACAACAAAACATAGAAAACATCTCATCATGGAAACTGCAGTATACCACAGTGAATTCTACAGCACAACCCTTTGTCCACACATTTTCACTTGCAATGCCCACTACAATGTGCCGTTAGTCTGGTTCTAGATCTTTGGCTTTGTCAATTGTGAATATTAGCTCTTCATTGCAATCTTGTGGTTGCATTATGTCATGGATATACTGATGTTTCAGAATAGTAGGACTATTTATTTCACAGGTCCCAATTGGTTGCAGATGATACAAGTTTATCTTGGACAAGTTTATCATCCTATATCTGGGCCTCATTATTAGCATAGCTGGTTAGACTGAGAGCTCTCCTTTATCAGTAAGACAAGGGCAATCTCTCCAGTACTGCTCTGGCTAGGCTATCCAATGCCACTATAAGCAGGTGATAGCATCAGCTCTTCTTCTGTTATGCTTTGGAGCAACTCTCCCATATGCATGTCTTCAGAGTAAGCTCCACTGTACTTCCCAATCAACGTAAAGGCATACTATCCACAGTACTGCAGCTTGTGAAGAACTGGACCAGCTCTTTTGCTCCTAAACACTGGAGGCTTGTTCATCCATGCTTTCACCATCATGACCAGCTCTCTTGTGTTTCCTAGGGAGGTAGATGGGATATCTTTCTATCTTATGATATCTTCTTCTATTTCTTCAATGTCTTACTTTTTTTACCATACAAATGTTTTACTTGGTTAAAGTTATCCTCAAGATAGTCTACAATTCATGTTTTTGAGGTTATTCTAAAAGTTATCATTTTCTGGATTTCATTTTTACAATTTTTCATTTGTACATAGGAGGGATACTGATAGTTGGGCATTAATTTTGTTTCCTTCTACTTGTCCAAAAACGATTATCAACTATCATTATTTCTTACTCCAATTTTACTTTTTTTTTTTTTTTTTTTTTTATTAACTTGAGTATTTCTTATATACATTTCGAGTGTTATTCCCTTTCCCGGTTTCCGGGCAAACATCCCCCTCCCCCCTCCCCTTCCTTATGGGTGTTCCCCAATTTTACTTTTTAATAGCTAAATTATATTTACTTGTATAAATGTACCACATTTTTCTGATCCACTTCTCAGTTGGACATCTAGGGTGTTTCCCATGTCCAGACATTATAAATAGAGCTGTCATGAGCATGGGTAAGCAAATGTATCTGTGGTAGGATTAAGCATTCTATGAGTTTATTCTCACAACTAGAGTAGCTGCTTTTAGATTCTCATCTTCCAAAGTAACTGACACAGTTTTTCATAGTTGTTGTACACATTTGCACTCTTATCAGAAGGGAATGAATGTTTTCCACACGTTACATCCTCACCAGCTGGTTTTATTTTTATTGTTGTTGGCCATAATGATTGGTGTAATATCAAATGTCAAAGGAAGTTTAAATTGCATTTCTTTGATGACTATCGATCTTGAACTTTCCTTTAAGTATTTCCCAGTCATTTGAACATCCTCTTTTGAGAAGTATAATTATAATTCTAAAATTATAAATTAGTTCTAAAATTAGTTCATTTTAATAGGGTTGGTTTTTTTGGTGTTTGAATTTGTTTTATTTTTATATATTTTAGATATTAATACTATCTTAAGCAAGAAAAAATCTTTCATGAACTAAGGCACTTATTAATGAAGGTAAAATAAGACTTTAGTTTATATATACTTCCTCCCGATTTCCTTCTTGTGCTTTCCACAATCTGGGGTGGAGAATATTTGCGCTCATGAGACTTCTAAACAGTAGTATTTTAAGCAACTAAGTGTCTCCTGCATCATCTCAGAAAGATTTCTTATTTAGAAATTTTACCTCCTTGAAGCACTACCCAATTTTATTATTGTTTCCTTACTAGTGAAGTTGAAACATTAAATAGATATGTGTCTTTTATTAAATTAAAACAGTGCTGTTTTGACACATAAAATTTAGTACGAAAGGTGTTAAAAAATCTAAAAGTATGAGCTATTAACATAATAGTATACATAAAAATATAATTTTAGCAGTCATCACCATAATCAAAATAGTTATTATCATCTTCTCCACCACCATTCCATTCTAAAAAGATATTGTGCTTTGTATCTAAGTAAACCAGCTTCATCAGTATATTCTTTCTTTATTCTGTTCTTCTTTAAGATTATTTCTATTACAGCTTCTGTTGTGGAAACTACGCAAGTCAATATTGATATCATAATTATAGGTAATAAATATATTGAATTATGTTTAGAAAGAAAGGACTGTTAAAGTAAGTTCAGAGTGCTGTTACCTATGGTATATTGTTGTTTAAAAATCATTAAAGAAATATTATCTTTAAACTATTTAGGAATTCAATATCATTTTGCATGTTTGATTACTGATTTTTATGTGAAAAATACAAGCAAATCTTATTGCTAATTTACAAAGTTGATCTATGATGTTAAAATATTGTATAAGTTGTTGTTTCAGTCTATAAAGTCTGCACAGCTTTATCAAGTGAGAATGTAAACAATTACAAAACAAGAATTAAGAAACCCATCAGATTCAATGATATAAAAGGTTTTACATATTAATATTCTATTATTTTATTTTATAAGTTTTAGTTTGGCTTAATATATCTTTATTTTAACATTTAAAGCATTTCTCTGGTCTTTAATATGGTCTCATAAACAATTATGTTATTCTAATTTAAAAGACTAATTCAATTCATAATACTATACTTACTGAAATGTCCGAATTTTCCAGTGTAGACAACAAGTATTTCCATATAGTACTAAATACACTCTAGTGATTTTCAAGAACAATATAGATATATTTTTAACATCTGAGATTAGTATCTAAATTTTCCCATTGAAAAATACACCTTCTAAACATTTTGTGCTGTTTCTATCATTGTTGGTTTTCATATCTAATTCTTTAGCTTTAGACTCTCCCCCTCTCTCTCAAACACACACACACACACACACACACACACACACACACACACACACACACACACACAGACTTATGTTTGTGTGTCACATGATCTACAAAAGCAAAGAGTTTGTTAAACTAACAAAACTACTGTAATTTCTAATATAACATTTGGCTTAGTGTTATCATTAGAATGGGCTAAATATTTTAATGCATGCTCTCCATTTGAATCTGAACTTGAAAAGGAAAATACAAAAATTATTATGTGATGTCACCATGGATGAAAGAAAAAATCATCTCAGTAGAGTTAAAATGAAAAGATTCTTGAATGCAGAAAGATTCTCCAAAATCCAAACTCAAGCCAAATTCATACTTTTGTGTATTCCCCGGCATGTTGTTTTCCTGTCTTGATTCTACAAGAGATGCTTTTAGACTATTGCACGTGCATAAATATCTCAGGAGCTTCCAATCTTCCTTTTCTCTTAACAATTGTCCTACAACTCAAAGTAAATTTACTGTCATGAAATGTTTTAGATATAGGACAGACTAAGGACTGTTGGTCTGAAAATTAGGAAAAGTAGAAGAAACTTATGTCACCTCTGAAAAGACCTTCAAATGGAAGACACAACACTGCTTTCATTGTTAAATATAAAATATTGTTGATGCTTTTTTCCATGTATTGATCAGGCATTGGGCAAAACTAGCTTGCAACTCAAAAAATGCAATGGGTTCAGTCTCTTTTATTTTTCTGTCAGTTCTCAAGAGAAATTTCGTTCACCTGAAATATTTTTATTTCTGACAGTCAAACTATGATTTTAGTGGCTGTAGCATGAAATTATCGTTGTCAATATAATATCCTAGTTCCCAAATGAAATTGGACATTTTATTGGATTTCTCTAACACAAATGACACAGTAAACCTAGCGTAGTTGAACTATGTATACTATTAATTTCTATTTACAAACTTGGATGTTTTCAAAATATGTATTTTGTTTGTTTGCTTTTATAAACTCCTAACAGTACATATTAAATGCATACCATATATCAATTTATCATTTAATTTTAGATTTTTATATATGTATTCTTTCTAAGAGAAGACAAAATTGTCTATCTAATCCTATTTTGTATATTCTTCCCAAATGCTTTCATAATTAATCAATAAAATAATAAAATCAGTAAAGTATATATTGGGAAGATGGTGCAGATCAGAATATCAAGTTATGCTACCAGTATTGAAAAATACTAAAAATCATTTTGGAAAATTTCTTCTACATTAAAACCAACTCTTGAAGGGATCTGATAATTATATCTCTAGATATTCATTAAAGACAAGATGTCAACACAAATTTATGCATAATATCAAAATAGCTTCACTTGAAATAACTTAGATTTAGAAGCAATTAAGTCAAACCATCACAGTTATATTCAAATGTAATTTATGATATATTTATGATGTCGTTTAACTCTCAATTCCCCAAAATCTCATACAATTGAAAATACCAACCTATGATAAAATATTATAGAAACTATTGAAAGAATAAAAAATGCAGCTAAGAAGTCAGAAGTCTAAAAAAGCCCTAAATACCTCAAATTCCAGACCCTGCTCTCTACCTGTACCAGCTGACCATAAAGTTAGATTAAAATCTTAGAGACTAATCTTGAGAAGCAGGAAGCTTCTCCCAGGAACTGATGGACCATAAAGTAAACAATCTTGAGAAACAGGAAGCTCCTCCTTGTGATTTTTCACTGGTATTCTCGCCATTTTCCAATGATGCCCTCCCTACCCACTAGGGTTGAGGTTTCTTCCTTTAAATTCCTCTTGTCTTAGTTACTGGGGGTCGAACTTTACTTCCCCTGCGTGGCATACAAGTCTCGACCCCAGTGCACTTGTTCCTACCAATAAACCTCATGTTTATTACAGCAAGGACGGTCTCACGTGAGTTCTTGGGGGGGTCACATCATCCCCAGACTTGAGTGAGGGTCTCCCCTCTCCGGGGGTCTTTCATTATGCCAAGAAAATAATAGTCATAAATAATAGAAGATACATAATTCTATATATACATATCTCTATTAACGAAATATTAATAGTACTTGATTGAAATTGGATCTCTAGAGAAATGTAGCATAAGCAGACATGAACATACTTTTGGATTAAAAAAAATATTCTATCTTTATTTTGACATGAGCTACATCAATTAGTTCAAGTGGTGAGGAGCCTTAAACTACCCTTGTATAATAGTGCACATTTATTGTGTCCTGCTAAGTCTAAATAAAGTTTGTATAAAATAATATTTTATGGTATTTATTACTGTTTGTTTCTTTCACCCTACCTCAAAATAGTTTATTTATATATTTGACATTACCTACACCTTGCATTAGTTCTTTAAAATATCACTTGTAAATCATTCATTGCAGTCTTAGTCATTTTCCTTTATTATACTAAATAGGAAAAAAATGTTGTATTTTAAATGTCAATCACATTCTGGCAGACTCTGGAACTCAACATTGAGTGTCAATATCCGCACTGACAGGGCACTGAGAATTCGGCGTAAGCCTGTGGGATTAAAGAACACACACACACACACACACACACACACACACACACAAAGGGTTATTTGTGTTAAGAAAGAATGCCCATTTTGTAGGTTTATTTTCTGAATATATACCCCAAGTTGACCTGGTGGAAATATCTAAGAATCACAGTGGGAAATCACAGCTCAAGACTTTGGTAGCAAAAGACAGAATACTGCCCCCAATTTACTGGGGAGAAATCCAGGAAGACCAGACTAAATCTCAAAAACAAAAGACTGGGAAGACAAAAGACAGGAGACCATCACCCAGGTGTGTTGCTACCAGGCCAGACTGCTCCTTTGTTAGGAAGAAAAGGCTTCCACATGCATCAGCAGGGCTCAGCAGGGGTCAAACCCTGCAAAGGACACAGAAGGGTCTGACAAGGAGGGGTGAAACACTGCAGGGAACCCAGGAGGCTCTGATGATTGAGACCATGAAAGTTCTGTGGTCTCTAAAAGGGCAGTTATCTTATTTATAGGGATCAATCGAGGTGTTCTGTCATAGCAGAAAGAGAAGCATTCCCTCACATAAAGTGGCTAACCATTGTCAGATCACCATAGGCTGAGGCTGGTCTTCAATAACAACAAAAACAAGAGAAAGTCTACAACATAAACATGGAAGCTGAACAATGCTCTATTTAATGCCAAATTGGTCAAGGAAGAGATAAAGAAATTAAAGAGTTTAACAAAAAATAAGGCAGAACATACCCAAACTTATGGGACAAAATTAAGGCAGTACTAAAAGGAAAACAGAAAGCCCTGAGTGCCTCCAAAAAGAAATTGGAGAGAGCATACAGGAGCAGCTTGACAGCACTCCTGAAAGCTCTAAAATAAAAGAAGCAAATCCACCCAAGAGGAGTAGATGGCAGGAAATAATCAAACTCAGGGCTTAGATCAACCAAGTAGAAACAAAAAGAACTATACAAAGAATCAACAAAACCAAGATAGATAAAGCCTTAACCACAATGATGAGAGAGCACAGAGACAGTCTCCACCTTAGCAAAATCAGATATTAAAAGGGAGACATAATAGCAGAAAATGAGAAAAAAAATCAGATCCTACTACAAAAGCCAATACTCAATAAAACTGGAAAATCTGGATAAAATGGACAATTTACAAGACAGATATCAGGATCCAAAGTTAAATCAGGATCACATAAACCATCCAAAGAGTTCCATAACCCCTAAATAATAGAAGCAGTCAAAAACAGACTCGTAACCAAATAAACACCAGAACCGGATGGGTTTAGTGCATAATTCTATCAGATCTTCAACGAACATCAAATACTATTACTCTTCAAACTATTTCACAAAATAGAAAAAGAAGGAACACTACACAATTTGTTCTATGAAGCCACAGTAATATTCACACTTAAAGCACACAAAGACCCAACAAAGAAAGAGAATTTTAGACCAATTTCATTTATGAATATCGATGCAAGTAAACTCAATAAAATTCTAGCATCAAAATAATGATTCATCATAATCAAGTAGCTTCATCCCAGGGATACTGGGATGGTTCAATATACTGAAATCTTCAGTATAATCTACTATATAAACAAACTCAAAGGAAAATACACACATGATCATCTTATTAGATGCTAGGAAAGCATTTGACAAATTTCAAACCTATTCATGATAAAAGTTTTAGAATGGGCAGTATTTCAAGGCCCATACCTAAATATAGTAAAAGCCATACACAATAAACTAGTAGTCAACATCAAACTAAATGGAGGGAAACTTGAAGCAATTCCAATAAAATTAGGGAGTAGACAAAGCTGTCCACATTTTTCCTATCTATTCAATATAGTACTTGAACAATTAGCAAACAAAAGGGGGTCAAAGTGATAAAAATTAGAAAGAAGTCAAAATATCATTAATTGTAGATGATATGATAATATATTTAGGCGACCACCAAAAATCCAACACAGAACGCCTACAAGTGATAAACAAAGTGACTGAATATAAAATTAACCAAACAAATCATTAGCCTTGCTTTACTCAAGGAATAAACTTGCTGAGAAAGAAATTAAGAAAAATGACATCATTCACAACAGTTACAAATATTATGAAAAATCTTGGGGTGACTCTAAAAAAACTACTGAAAGATCTGTATGACATTAATTTCAATTCTCTGAAGAAAGAAATCAAAGAAGACCTATGAAGATCTCCTATGTTCATTGACTGATAGGATTAATATAGTAAAAATGGCCATCTTGCCAAAAGCAATCTAAACATTCAATCAAATCCCCATTAAAATTACAAACCAATTCTTCTTAGTGTTAAAAAGAATAATTCATTGTACTAAGAAAAAATTAAGTATAGAAAAAATCACTCTCAAAAATAATTAAGTTTCTGGGAGAATCACCATCCCTGACCTTAATCTTTACTACAGAGCAATAATGATAAAAACTGCATTGGTACAGAGACAGGCAAGTAGACCAATGGAATAAAATTCAAGACCCAGAAATGAACCCACATATCTATGGTCACTTGATCTTTGACAAAGGAGCAAAAACCATTCATTGGACAAAAGATTGCATTTTCAACAAATGGCACTAGTTTACCTGGCAGTCCGCATCATGTAGAATGCAAATCGATCCATTTTATTGCCCTGTCCAAAAACCAGTCCAAGTGGATCAAGAACATCCACATAAAACCAGATACACTAAAAGTAATAGAAGAGAAAAATGTGGAAGTGCCTCGAATACATGGGAACTGGGGAAATTTCCTGAACAGAACACCAATGGCTTATGTTCTATGGTCAAGAATCAATAAATGGCACCTCATAAAATTGCAAATCTTCTTTAAGGCAAAGGAAATTGTAATAGGGACTAAATGGCAACCAACAGATTGGTAAAAGACCTTTACGAATCCTACATCCAACAGACAGATAATATCCAATATACACAAGAGACTCCAGAGAATTGAATAATCCTATTAAAAATAGAGTACAGAGTTAAAGAATTCTCAACTGAGGAATATCTAATGGCTGAAAAGCACCTAAAGAAGCGTTAAACACCTTTAGTCATCATGGAAATGCAAATAAAAACAACGCTGAGATTCAGAATGGCTAAAATCAAAATATCAGGTGACAGCATATGCTGGGGAAAATGTGGAGAAAGAGGAACAGTTCTCCATTTTTTGGTGGGATTGCAAGCTGATACAACCACTGTGGAAATCAGTCTGGAGGTTCCTCAGAAAACTGGATATTGTACTACCTGAGTACCCAGCTGTTGAGGACCGAACCAGACTGCCCGACTGGGCAAAGCTAGATCCCTGCCCTAAGCAGATTCCTGAGAAGGGCTTGCCCTTTTCAAACAGTCTTTTCCTGGAAGACTGTTGCCTCATTGTCTAAGGAGAATATCTTGCAGTTTAATGATTCACCTTATGTCCTTGGGCACTTCCCAGTACCTCCCACCCCCCACCCTAAGCTTCAATTTCTGCTTCAATTCCTGATTCAGAGCTTTAAATGCTGTATACTCCCCTCAATAAACAGATCTTGACAAGGACACTGCTTGGTCTCACTCCTCTTTCCCGCCCATTCTCGCACAGGTATGGGTCCCCCTAGACCCCCATGAATAACTGAGTGCCTGATGACGGGGACAAGTGGCACACAACATGGGGCTCGAGGTACAGACCCTCACTGGATATAAAAATGATTTGAGGACACCGGGTATTTGTCCAGAAACCGACACAAATAAAGTGAAAGTAGCTGTGCCTATCTGGTGTTCATCCCCGTGCACTCTAACCGCTCATGAGAGAAAGGCGTAGCAGGTAAGAGTTTTCTGTCTAATTGAGAATGGGCAAAAAATGTATAAGGAAGCTGTCTTTATCAAAGACCTTAAGGCTTCTCTCAGGAAAAGGGGAGTAAGAGTTAAAAAGAAGGATCTCGTCAATTTTTTTTGTCTTTGTGTCAGAAACTTGTCCTTGGTTTATTATTGAAAGACCAGAAAATAGCTCCTATAGGTGGGACAAAGTTGGAAGGTGTTGAAATGACTTATTGTAAGAAAAAAGGATCTGAGCCAGTTCCGATTCAGGAGATAGTGTCTGTGTCTTTGTGTCTTTGTGTTTTGTGCCGGCTAAACTCTGGGTCTGTATTTGCTCGTGAGTTCTGGAGTTCCGGTTTTTCAGCTGCTCCCATCTCAGGCTGAGAGGGAGGCTCTTGTCTCAGGAGAGAAACGGGTGTGAGAAGTAGATGTGCCAGGGGCTCAACGATTTCAATGCCCTGGGAGACGTCCCAGGAGGTGAGTGAAAGGAAAATTATACAGATTTAAGGTTTAAAAATATAAAATTAAAAGAATAAGTTTCAAAATTCACAGACTCAGGGCTAAACACTGTGAAAAGCAAGTCCAGGCAGCCCTGCCCAGACTAACAGACCATAAAGATAAAGAAAAGGAATGCAGGAACCAGCCCGAGTTATCAGGACTGACTCATAAACCATCTGGCAGAAGGGCACCTCCCCCAGCTTACACAGAGTCACCCCTTAACCAGATGTCCTTCAAACCCTGATAAGCCCCTAGCTTCTAAAATCCTGAACGCCCCAGTCAGCACACACTCTTCTGCTGTGTTGTCTATGTTTGAATGAGCCAATCACTTATAGCCACACCAGAAATTAGTCAGTTGTGTGTAACCGCACCAAACCCCCTAGCTTTCCTTATATAGACCCCTGACTTTTGAGTTTCGGGGTTGACACCTCTGTCTCCTGTGCGGGATACGTGTCGGCCCGGAGAGCTCCGTAATAGAGCTCCGTAATAAACCTCACCTTGGCTTATTACATCCAAAATGGTCTCTCTGTGTCTGGGGTCCACGATTTCCCGAGATTTGAATAAGGATCTCTCTTCGGGGATCTTTCAGTGAGAAGGTACCCAAGGGACGCCTGCGAGATTCCCGACTGTGTGCCTGTAAGGATTCCGTGATTCTCCTGGATTGGAAAAAAGACCAGCACTCCTGGCTGACTGTATTTCCAGAGTGGTCTTTGTCTGTGTGTCTTAGGTTTTATTTTGTGTTACTTGTGACTTTATCAATGGGAAGATTCTGTTTGGGAAGGAGGAGTGATGTGGAATCTGCTCCCTTTCATCTGTCTTTGGTGCCTCATGATTCAGAAGCTCCCATCTGAATCAGTTCAGTTTTGTGGCAACTTTGCTGCAGTCGCTTGTTTTTTGTTTTTTTGTGCACTTGCACACTTCTGTTTTTTTTTTTTTTTTTTTTTTTTTGGTTTTTTGTCTGTTAATCTTTTATCTTTTAATTGTCTTTCTGTGTGACTGAATACTTTTACCCTTTTCGGCAGACCTCTATTTTCTGGACTCTCTTCTTTTTTTCTCACCATCCCACTTGAGAAGCTTGGTTGTAGCTGTTAAAGGAAATCTATAATGCTCACTTGAGGAGTGTGTTTTAGAAACAAGAATTTCATGTTTGCCTGGATTCCATTGGGATAGGTGTGGGGATAGGCTTGATATCTATTGCAAAGGATGTAACATTGCATATGTTAGTACTTCTAACACTTCTTGGAACTGTGCCTCAGGGATCACAACCTGTATAAGTTTAGAAGTTCTAAAAGGCAGTCATGTCCTTTGTGTGTAGGTTCAGATAGTGTCCAGATTGGAATCCTGATGCTAAAGACTTAGTAAGACACAAAAGTGAGTTAAGAATTACTTAGATCTATCCTAAGGCTGAGTCTAGGTGCTGCAAGGGTAGCTACAAGGACATCTGCTGTTGGCCTGCAACACAAGGCTTATGGAGAATTCAGAACTGCCATTGACTTAGATATAAAAAGAGTAAAAGACTTTTCAGCTGACCTCCAAGAATCCCTAACCTCCCTCTCAGAGATAGTACTTCGGAGTAGGAGAAGATTAGACCTGATATTCCTTAAAGAAGGAGGTCTGTGTGCTACACTAAAAGAAGAATGTTGCTTTTATGTAGACCATTCAGGAGTAATTAAAGACTCTGTGAGTCAACTTAAAAAAACGTTAGACAAAAGACAGAGAGACAGAGAACATCAGGGATGGTCTGAAAGCTGGTTTAGTAGAGCTCCTTGGATGACTACTCTGATATCTTCCCTTTTGGGACTCTTCTTAATTTTCCTTCTGCTTCTGATTATAAGTCCATGTACGTTAAATAAGCTAGTTACCTTCATTAGAGAAAGAGTAAGTGCTGTTCAGATTTTGATGTTATGTCAGCAATATCATATTTTAATTTAGTTCTATGATTAGAACTAGACACTAGAAGAAGTAGGGAATGAAAGGTAAAAGTTTTAAAGTTACCCCCTAGAAAAAGTTTAGAGCAGAAGAAACAGGTTAGGCCCCAGGATTGTATGTTCCAGGAAGCCTTTCCTATGACTATAGAATGGGTAATTAGATCAGCTAGTTCAACAACTCTCTCCCAGGAACTGGCTGACCATAAAGTTAGATTAAAATCTTAGAGAACAATCTTGAGAAGCAGGAAGCTTCTCCTAGGAACTAGTGGACCATAAAGTTAATCATTCTTGAGAAGCAGGAAGCTTCTCCCAGTAACTAGCAGATCATAAAGTTAAACAATCTTGAGAAACAGGAAGCTCTTCCTTGTGATTTTTCACTGGTATTCTCAACATTTTCCAACGATGTCCTTCCTACCCCCTTTTCCTCAACAGCAGTTTTTTTGGCAGCAATATCCTCTTTCCTGGATACATTTACCCTCCTCCTCAACTAGCGTCCTTCCTACCTATCCCTTGCTGGTGGCACAAATCATACTTCTTGGAAGTGAACAGTCCCATAAACTCTTTGGAAGGGATCCCAGTGCCCTAATCTTACCCTATAGCCCCTCCCAGGTCTCTTGGCTCACTCAACATGTAGAGGAATGGACAAATAACTGCATTCCCTTTCGGATAAGATAGATAATCATTACCCCTCAGATAAGTTGATACAGTTTTTTCCACAAAATTACAGTCCTGGTGGTCTTCCCAAAGGTAACACGTAATCACCCTATGTTGGGAGTCCACCTTGTCTTTACAGACGGCTCCTCTAATGGACAAGCCGCATTTTCCCTTGATGATCAAATACAACAGTTCTCTACCCCTTTAGATTCCTCTCAGCTGGTAGAGCTTCAAGCCATCCTCGCAGTATTTCATGAGCTGCCCAATGCACCCTTTAACCTATATACAGATAGCTCATATCTTGCCTTTTCTATCCCGCTGTTAGAAACAGTGCCCTATATTTGGCCTACCACCAATGCTGCCCCCCTGTTTGCCACCTTACAAAAGTATATTCAGAGGCGTTCTTGCCCCTTCTTTGTGGGACACAACCTAGCACATACCGCATTGCCAGGCCCCTTGGCTGATGGTAATGATGCTGTTGATCCCCTCACCTGGCTTGTGACCTTGGCACAGGGGGCTTTATCTACACCCCTTGAACTTGCCCAAAAAGCACATGACTTACATCACCTTAATGCACAAAACCTTAGGATTAAATATAAGATCACCGGTGAACGCGTTCGTCAAATAGTCTGTAATTGCAAAGGCTACGTGACCCTACTGCCTGAACCCCACCTAGGGGGTCAAAACCCATAGGCTGGTTCCTGGAGAGCTCTGGCAAATGTATGTCACCCATCTTCCCTCCTTTGGTAAATTAAAATATTTTCATGTCACCATTGGTACCCTTAGCGGCGTTATCTATGCATCCCTGCAGATAAAGGAGGTCACCAAACATTTTATAAGTCATGTTCTGGCTTGCCTCACAGTTTTACCTCAAGCTAAGATTGTTAAAACAGATAATGGACCTGGATATACTAGTTCTAATTCTAAAGACTTTTGTTCCCAATTCAGAATTAAACATATCATGAGCATTCCTTATAATCCTCGGGGACAGGGTATAGTTGAAAGAGCTCACCAAACCCTTAAAAATCCATAAATTACAGTCAAATGGGGGAATATTTTCCCCCCTCTGCGGTAATCACAAAAATTTTATAAATCATGCACTCTTTATACTTAACTACCTTGTCATGGACAAGGAAGGAAAAACTGTAGCAGACCGCCTGTGGCACCCCCATATTTCTTATGATTATGTATGAGTCCTATGGAAGGACCCGTTAATATGCCAATGGTATGGCCCTGATCCGGTCCTCATTTGGGGACGTGGATCAGCCTGCCTTTATGATTCAAAGACTGGGGGCACCCGTTGGCTACCCGAGCACCTTGTTAAGACATTTAACCCACCCAGGGACAGCCCTGAGGAAAAGTCTAACCATGCTTAATTACAGACCAGGCTGACCATATTCCCCTTCATCTGGATCCTTGGAATCATCATCATGTATTACCTTGCTACATCGCCTCACCAGATCTTTCTTTTCTTTTTATTTTTTATTTTTATTTTTACTGGAGCTGGGTACCAACCCCAGGGCCTTGTGCTTACTAGGCAAGCGTTCTACCACTGACCTAAATCCCCAACCCCACCTCACCAGATCTTCAACTATACCTGGGTGATTTTTAATGGTGCCAGAGATGTGGTGTCTGCCAACTCCTCTACCACTGCACGAGTTCCCTGTCCCAATCTTGAGTTCCTGCAGTTCTGGGAAAGAGGCACCTCCACGCGGACGAAGAGAGAACCCATCACCACCATGACTCTTGCAGTACTCCTAGGCCTGTCAGCTGTGGGGACAGGAACTGGGGTTGCCTCCCTGATCACCTCTCAACAGAGTTATCATCATCTTAGTCCCGCCATAAACAGGGACATCAGTGAGCTTCAACAAGGAACAACCTATCTTAAAGATTCAGTTGCTTCCTTGACTGAGGTTGTTCTACAAAACAGAAGGGGATTAGATCTTCTCTTTCTCTAATAGGGAGTGCTCTGTGTGACCCTCAAGGAGGAGTGTTGCTTTTATGCTGATAAGACAGGAATAGTAGAAAGAAGTCTACAAAAAGTTAGAGAAAATCTACAAAAGAGACAAAGAGAAAGAAAAAAGAGTGAAGCCTGGTATAAAAATTGGTTTTCTGCCTCTCTCCTGCTTACCACTCTTCTACCCAGTATCCTGGGTTCCTTTATAGGGCTACTGCTACTCGTCTCCTTTGGTCCAAGGGTTCTTACAAATTTAACGGATTTTAACAAGGCACAGGTGGATTCAGCTACCAAGCAGCTTTCTGTCCATTACCACCTCCTCCATTGTGAAGAGGCTGAGACAACTGGGGAGCGTGATACTCCCCTTGGACCACCCATGGCTGGACTCGACTTCTCCACCCTAAATACAGCCTATAACTCAGGCTGGAAAATCAGTCTCTGGTAGAAGAGTCAATGACAGGAATATTATGGTGACACATACCAGGCACACACCTCACCACTATGAAGTAACCCTACAATGGGATTAGCACGTGTTCATGATCTGGGTCGTGCACTCTCACGAAACACACACGTATAGCCCAGAACGGAGTGTTAAAACATAAGATCATTCCTAGCCATTGGGGTGTAGTCATAACTGCAAGAGTGGCTCGCCATGGCTGAGCGGTCACTCTGTGTGGCATGTCTGATCTATCTCAGACCACTACTTCCACTCTGGTGGAAATAATGGAACCTAACTGAGAGTGCCAGATCCATGATCTGGGTCGTGCACTCTCAAAAAACAAACATGTATAACCCAGAACTGTGTGTTAAAGCATAAGATTGTTCCTAGCCATCGGGGTGCAGTCTTAACTGCAAGAGTGGCTCGACATGGCCGAGCGGGCCGCCTGTGAAACATGTCTGATGAATTACAGACCACTACTTCCACCCTGGCAAGAATAATAAAACCTAGTGACAGTGTCAGGTGTGGGGCAACCTGTGTAGCCTAAGACACGTGGCTTCACTGACTCCTTATAGGTGCTGGTCATGGATGCACACCATATAGCCCAGACATTCCTCCCACTGATAGTTAAAGAAAGGGGGAGATGTTGTGAACCAGGACCAGACTGCCGGACTGGGCAAAGCTAGAGCCCTGCCCTGAGCAGATTCCTGAGAAGGGTTTGACATTTTCAAAGAAAGAACATGTCCCCGGAAGACTGTTGCCTCATTGTCTAAGGAGAATATCTTGCAGTTTAATGATTCACCTTATTTCCTTGGGCACTTTGCAGTACTCTGAAGCCCTAAGCTTCAGTTTCTGCTTCAATTCCTGCTTCAGAGCTTTAAATGCTGTATACTCCTCTCAATAAACAGACCTTGACATTGACACTGCTTGGTCTCGCTCCTCTTTCTCACCCATTCTCCCACAGCTATAGGTCCCCCTCGACCCCTGCGAATAACTGAGTCCCCGCTTGCGGGGACACCCAGCTACACCACTCCTGGGCATATGCTTAATGATGTACTCACATAGAACTAAGACACATGTTCCACTATGTTCATAGCAGTCTTATTTATAATGGCCAGAAGCTGACTAGAAGTCAGATGTCCTTCAATGGAGGAATAGATAAAGAAAATGTGCATTTACACAATACTCATCTATTAAAAGTGACGGCTTTAGAAAATTCTTAGGCACATGGATTGAATTAGAAAATATCATCCTGAGTGAAGTAACCCAGCCACAAAAGAGCACACATGGTATGTACTCACTGATAATTGGATATTAGTGCAAAATCTGGGAATATCCAAGATACAATTCACAGACTACATGGATCTCAAGAAGGAACACTAAAGTTTTGATGCTTCAGTCCCTCTTAGAAAGGGGAACAAAATACCCAAGAAAGGAAATACCTAGACAAGTGTGCAGCAGAGACTAAAGGAAAGGCTGTCTAGAGATTGCTCCACTTGGGAATCCATCTGATATGCAAACACCAAACACAGACATTATTGTGGTTTTCAACAGTTGCTTGTTGACCGGAGCCTGATATGGCTCTCTGCTAAGAGTCTCTGCCAAAGTTTGACAAATACAAAGCAAATGCTGGCAGTCATCCATTATACTGAGCATAAGGTCCTCAATGGAGGAGTTAGAGAAATGATTGAATGAGCTGATAAAGTTTGCAACCCATAGGAAGAACAATAATATCAACCTACCATACACCTCAGATCTCCCAACCAACCAAACAGTATATATGGAGACACCCATGGCTCCAGCTGCATATGTAGCAGAAGGTGGCTTTTTGGGAATCAGTGGAAGGAGAAGACCTTGGTCATGGGAAGGTTCCATGCCCCAGTTTGTAGAAATGCCAGGTCAGGGAGGTGGGAGTTGGAGAGTGGGTGAGGGAGCATCCTTACAGAAGCAGGAGGAGGGAGTTTTCCAGAGGGGGAACTGAAGAGTATACCATTTGAAATGTAAATAAGTAAAATATCCAATAAAAATATAAAAGAGGATTATCTTCCAGAGATGTATATAGCCCACATCATCACACCATTTAGTGTTGGAGGAAAACAGAATCGTCCTCTTCTGTATTGATGTAAAAGTGTAATGTCATGCATAGACTCATATATTTAAATAGGTGTTCTCTCATTGGAAACTGTTTAGGAATATCATCGAACCATTAAAAGCTGGAGCCTTGTTGCAGAAAGATTTTCATGGTTGTGTGAGCTTTGAGGCCTCATAATCAGAACTCAACTCCTGTTTCTCTCTTTTCATCCCAACTCCCACTTCCTGTGTGTAAATGAAGCATGGTCACTGTGTTTCTAGATTGCTAGACTTGTCATATGCTCATATCCATGTCACCCATGCATGATAGAATTTATCCCTCTGAAAATATAAGCTGACATAAACTCTCCTGTAAACTGCTTTTTGTCATAGTAGTCTATCGCAGCAATAGAAAGGTAGCTAATACATTTCCATCACAACTTCTATCTCTTTCTCTCAGTTCCTGCTTAGGTATAAACTATTTTTAACTATACCATTTTAGTAGTTCTCATATGTGTTAAAGCTTGTCATTTATCGTATTTTTACCTCCCTTAATCCTTTTGTCCACATGAAGCATCCATATATTTTAACTGAAAGATTTATATAGCACTTATTGTGTAATAATAGTTACATTTAATAACTATGTCTAATAGTTATATTTAATAATTTAAAAAAGTAATTTCACTTTAGGCTAATAGGAAAATAGAAATATATTTGACATTTTGAGTAGAAATATTTTTTAAAAAATAGTGAAATCTGTAATCATCAGTAGGATTATATAAATCAATGCTAAATCCTGTGAGATATGGTAAAAATCAATATACAAAATGTAGTTTCATTCTTTGTATTTCAAAATTAAAAGAACACAAAGATACAGTAAGTATTTAGTCAAGGTAAATATTCTTAATTTAATTCCATCAGACATGTTTTGTACCACAAACAAACAGCCCTACTGGTACTGTTTCATAGCTAGATATATTTGCCTGTCTAACCATTGGAATCTAGTATGACTAGACGGCAGGACATCTGTAAGAACATATAGACTATTACTGTCATAGCTGCAAGACAGAAAAGCAAATTGCATTGAACCTTCTTTTTGAAACATATATATGAAAGAGAAAGGTTATAGAAGTGAGTATGCATGATTCCCTATTCCTGGGATATCTTTCATATTAGTCTTTTTCCTAGGGGAACACTTATAAGGCTGTAGAGATTATCCATAATATTGCTCTCATATGTCACTTAAGTGAGAATTAAAAAAGATATTTCTTGCCCTATATGGAAATATAAATTATGGAGCAATAAATTTCCCACCTTAACAGAGAAGTAGTGGATATCCGCAGAACCAAATGAGGGCAGATTTCCTATGGGAAATAAGCCAGAGCAGAGAAAAGGTTAGAAGAAACATTTAGCAATAGTAGCTATCTTGTGACATTGATCGAATTCAGACTGCAAAGTTCTTTAAGCCATGTTCCCCTATCTCCAAAATGCTCCCATTTTTGTGAATGAGAGATGACATCGACTACTGATAATCCTCTAAAACTAGCTATAGGTCAAGATGTAGGGAGAAAAAAAGTGGAAATTCATAAATTAAAAATATAGTGGCCACTTAGAAAATGTTTTCACATTTTGTTTGACCAGTTTTAATTCTACACGATAATCTCTGCAACCTAAGTGAAATACTCACGCATATATTATATTATTATATTGTTTATAATGCCAAAAGTGTGTAGTCTTTAAATACATTTAAATAAAACACTAAACTCTGATATGATTACATAATAACCTATAAGCTAATTTAAAAAATGAATAGTATCTACGAATATCAAAAGGACTAACCACCCAGAAGTGCAAAGTGAAACTTAAATATGTAGTCAATGAATGTGAGAGTGTAACTTTTATAAATATATAGCATGCTACCATGTATAATGACAGTATGAAAGCAGTAGATTAGATATATTATTGTGCATAATGAGAATAATTTTAGGCTTAAGCAAGAAGGGAAAGTAAAATAGAAATGTGGTTAATTTTTCCAGTTTATATTTTCCTAAAATATTATAAATCATAAGTTTGTGGAAAAATAGGCTTAATCTAAGAACTGGAAAATAAAATTGAGGACATACTTAAAGGACATACTTAAAAACTAGTAAATCTTGATGTGAACCCAAATAAAAAACATATTATTTCCCTGAAAGATCGCATATCTTCCAAAAACCTAAAATAATTAAAAATTTAAAAACTGTGTAAGTTATTTTATACTTGCCATTATAGAGCATAAAAGTTTTAAAATTCTGATAATTTTGAATATTACATGGCTTTTCATTTATAAATTAACACAATGGTACTCCGCAAATATAGTTAGTATAAATTTTAAGGTTTTTCATGCTCCCATTTGTTTAAACTTTTATATAGTAAACACTGAAATAACTTCTGAAGTATCTTCTCATTTGATGCAGGTTGCATTAAAATTTCTATATTTTGTATCACTTCGTGGACATACATTATTACTTGACTATATTGTAGTTAATTGTCTTCTTTAGGGTTCCTATTGCTGTGAAGAAACAACATGACCAAGGCAATTCTTATAAAGGAAAACATTTAATTTGGGGTAGCTTATATGTTCAGAGGTTCCATCCATTATCATCAAGGCAGGAGGCATGGTACCGTCCAGACAAGCTGAGAGTTCTACATTTTTTTCCAGATTTACTTCCAGTAGAATATGACAAGTGTCTCAAACCTATGCCCACATTGACACACTTCCTCTAACAGGGTCATACCTACTCACAACAAGGCCACACAGTCTAATAGTGCCCTTCCCTGGATATAACATATTCAAACCACTAAGCTAATACAAATATTTTCATTGCATGCCTAAAATGCTATCCTAGTTATTTCCACATTTCTATGAAAATGTAGATGTGTATATGTGTATGATGATTTAAATGTTATTACATCAAAATTATACAAGACCATTTTTACCTATGTAGATAGAGATGAGTCATATTTTACTCATTCTTACAAATCTTTCTCTGATATTTTTCACTTTCACTGACCCTCGATTAGAAGTCTTATTTTAAAATGGCTGCTTCCTTCTACAAACTAACCTTGCCTCCATTGTGAGAGATTAAAGATGTGTACTAAGGTTATGTCTGCATTCCACTTAGAGTGATTTAATGGTGTCTGCATTCCATAGAGATGCTTCAGACCTAGAACTTCTTTAAATGAAATTCCTTGCCATAGGAGCCATGTTGCTGGATTAAAATTTCTCTATGTCTTCACTCTTTTTGTTTAAGCTAAATATTGTATATAGTTTGTTTCAACACAAACAAAAATATGATAATTCAAACTCACCAACTTAAGAGTCAGAATGTCCTTATGAAGTTCTGTTGATGCAATGATCCTTCATAACTACACTCTTAATCATCTGTTCTGCAATGAAAGTCAATTTCAGCATCAAGGTTTTACGTTCTGGTAGTCTGATGAGTGATAGGTTCTTTTTCAGTCACTTTGTTGATTTCTATCCATGCAGGGGAGATCAGATTTATGTGTCTTTTTCATACTTGACTTATGCCTTTTATGTAGACTATTCTCCTATTCAGATGTGATCTTTATCAATTTTGACGGAACCCATAGTGAGATTCCTATAGAAATAGAGGCAAAACTTCTTCCCCAATATAACATATTCCCTTACTTACAGTTGAATATTAAAATACCTTTAAAGTATACAGGCTGATCTAACTAAGTGCTTTTTTTTCTGTAATCTAATGTCTTTTGACAGTTATTGTTCATGACTCATTGGCATTTAAAATATTTTAAATTAACAAAGCATTATTTAGTTTATTTCTGGAAATACTTATTCCCTTTTTCTTTTATCAAGGTACAACTAAACCTTTATGAATCCATACATATCAAGAGCTAGTACTTTTTTACCTTTTGAACTGGACAGTTAGGCACTTGACTTCTACGTCTACCTCTACACCAAATTTAGAACTCAGCATTGCCTTGGTGAGGTCAGAGTAATATGGTTCCTACTTCTCAGAGAGGCCTCTGGCATGAGCATCCATGAGTGTCAATGGCTGCTGTAAGTATAAGACTTGTTTTTATAATGTATGTATTTTCTGAAATCAGTATTCACAGTGGAGTAGTCTTTCCTTCTGAGGAATGCCCTCGATGTCAAGGTTAATGATTTCATGATAATTAAAACCAGCAAAAACTAATTGTGGTAAAACCAGGAATTGTGGTTGTAGTTGTGTCTCAGCAAAACAATAAACATTGGGACCTCTGGACAGCTTTGGGTAGAAACCTAAACAAAGAATTCTCCCCTGAGGAATATTCAATGGTCAAGAAGCACCTGAAGTATTCAAATCCTTAGTCATCAGCGAAAAACAAATCAAAACAACCCTGAGATTCTACCTCATACCAGTCAGAATAGCTAAGATCAAAAAATCAGGTGACAGCAGATGCTGGCTGATGAGGATGTGGAGAACGAGGAATAGTCCTCCATTGTTGGTGTGACTGCAAGATGGTACAACCACTGTGGAAATCAGTAGGGCAGTTCTGCAGAAAATTGGACATAGTGCTACCTGAGGACCCAGCTATACTGCTCCAGGGCATATACCCAATAGATGCTTCAACATGTAACAAAGATACATGCCCCATTATGTTCATAACAGGCTTACTTTTAATAACCAGAGGGTGCAAAGAACCCAGAGGAATGAGTACAGAAAATGTGGTACATTTATAAAATGGAGTACTACTCAGCTATTAAAAACAATAAAAGTCTTAGACAAATGGATGGAACTAGAAAATATCATCCTCAGTGAGGTAACTCCGTCACAAAGGAACACATGTGTCATGCTCATATTGATAAGTGGACATTAGCTCAAAAGCTAGGAATACACAAGATACAATTTGAAGACCATATTAAGCTCAAGAAGAATGAAGGACAAAGTGTGGATGCTTCAGTTCTTAGAAGGGGGAACAAAATGCTCACAGGAGGAAATACAGGAACAAAGAGTAGATACTGAAGGAAACACCATGCAGAGAGTGCCCTACCTGGGGATCCATCCCATATGAAATAGTGACCAAACACACTTATTATGGCTCAAACAAAGAAGTGTTTGCTGACAGAAGTCTTGCTGGATGCTTGGACCTAACCATTTGACTCAGCACAGGGACCCCAATGGAGTAGTTAGAGAAAGGACTAAAGGAGCTAAAGGGGTTTGCATCCCCATAGGAGGAACAACCACATCAACCAACCAGACCTCTCACTGCTCCCATGGACTAAACCTTCAACCAAAGAGTACAAATGGAGGGACCCATGGCTCCAACCACATATGTAGCAGAGGATGGCATTTTCTGGTATCAGTAGGAGGAGAAGCCTTTGGTCCTGTGAAGGCTCAATTTTGCAGTGTAGGTGAATGCCAGAGTGTTGAGGTGGGAGTGGGTAGGTGGAAGTGGGAGCATCCTCATAGAAGCAGGGATAGAGAGGATGGGAAAGGGTGGAACTGGGAAAGGGTATAACATCTGAAATGTAAATGTGTAAAATATCCAATAAAAAATAAATGTGAAAAAAAGCTATGAGAATGAGTTCTAACTACATGTATTCTAAAATAAATAATTTCTCAACTATGTAAAATATAAGGATGTCATTTGAATGAATCTAAAGGAACGAAAGCCTGCATTGTGAGCCAACTGGTATGAAAATTTCCAAAGAAGAAGATAGAAAGATTTACAGAGTAGTGCTCATAGGAGATCAGCTAATTGTTTTGTTTATGTTTACAAAGACAGATACATTTCTGAGTTCAGGGTTAGCCCAACAGAGCAAGGTTAGGCCCAATCATGGTGGAAATAGTAGCTTCAGGCCAGGGTTCAACCATGGTGCCTTACACTTTGTTTTCCTTGGCATAATATTTCAATTCCAACAAACTGTGTAGATAACTTTGAAAGCAGCCATTGTGGCTTCCAAGATTCCCATAAGATTATAGTTACATCAGTTCCTGTGTCTGCCAAACTTTCAATTTCAATAACATTTAATTTTAATTTTCATTGCTGGTCATTAATAACAGTTCCTCTTTTTATTAAAAAAAAGGCAACCAGACAGAAAACAACAACACAAAAATCTGTTTTTAGTATTTCCAAATCTTCTAATTACAACAATTGAAGATGCTTTGACTTTATGACATATTGAAGCAGTATAAATTGACCAATCCTGTCTCCTGGTTTTAATTGCCTATTTTTCTATATATAAGTCATAATCTCAATCTCTCCTTTTAAGACTTCATCTACAATTCCTGGATGCACAGTGTATCCTTGAGATGTTAGACTACTTCTTCCTAAAACTATTCCTATTGTCTTTTATGGTAGAAGTTCATGAACCACAGTGGGCATTTTATAGCATGGGATTTTTGGTGATATTGCGAGACTTCTACTTATGGCTAAATTTAGGGCATCACTTCCTTCTGTAGCATGCATTGGAACTCAATAATTTGTTTAGCCATAAGCACTTATTGCTACATTGATTGCTGACAGGAATTGATTCTTGTTTCTTGTTGGCATATGAGCTAATACTCTTAGGGAGTTTCTTCTAGGTAAGCGGTTACCTGAATATCTTTTTTCTGATCTGTGTTCATTAGTCTAGTGCCTATTGTAATCACTGCTTCTACAAATCCAGCAAGGTTGACTTCTTCTAGAGAAGTCTGTAAGAATGCCTTTTATATAATCTCTTTTCAAATGATTTGTCTCCTATAGTCAAAACATCCAGGATTTTCATATGTAAGGTTATATGCCATTGCTTGACCAATTATATATTAGGGTCAATATCAGCAGTAGTCTAATCTATTCATCTGTGGGTGCTGTTAGAAGTTTAAAGGTCTAAGAATTTTAGAGAAATATCAGATACATATGGTAAAGGACTTAATCGAAACTTTAGCCTTTTAAAACACAAATTTACCACATGTATTTGATATTTATCTATTTATAGCAAATAGTAATCTATTAAGAAAAACAGTAAAATCCGCTCTGCAGATTTGCATAATCTTTGTGAACAATAAAGCCCTTTTTCTTGATCCTCCTCCTTATCTCAGGCTCTTAAAGCTACTAAAGTAGGTTGTATAATATTAGAGTCATCAAAGTGCATCAGCTGTTTTAAATCAACAAATTTACCTTCACTTAAAATTAGTGTTTGGAGATATTAATACCTTTACACCTATTACCATTCACCATAGTTGTAGTTTATTCTTGCCACTATGTCAGTCATTGTAACTGAGAGCCAGAATCCGGTACAACTGCTTCTAAGTCTTTCCAGTCTCAAGGAATATTCCTGTTTTTGGATAACACTGTTATTTAATATTTTTCTCACATAAGGTGAGTGTATTCCATAAGTTATTAATCATTCTTTAAAAAGTACATCTTGTATGGTAACAGGATTTCAGAGTAGTTGTTTTGTTGTTTTTTTTTTTTATTGTTAGTGTTTTGTTTGTTTGTTTCATTTTGTTTTAAATTTTCAGCATTTTCTGGTATTTGCTCCTAGGTAACTGGGAAAGCTAGCAGGGTTGGTCACGTTCCTCAATTTCATTAAGAGGTAGCATTATAGATTGAACTATATGTCTCCCTTAGTCTCTAATTTTATTAGGTGCTATATGTTCACAGGTACTTTCTCATGTTTTTCAAGGCTTCGCACTACTACGGCCAACTTCTTTTTCTAAAACTATTTCTTCAGCGTTTTTTGAAAAGAAATATATAAAAATTCTGTTTAAAATAGGGAAGCAGCAGATCTTCCTGGTTGCTGCCGCCGCGGAGAGCTCGTAGGCAGCACCCCACGAGCAAACTTGAGACTCGGGACCACAGGTAAGATCAACATTTCTGCTGCAAGAGATCTGCCTGGTGAACTCAGGACACACAGAGTCAAAATTCCTCTAGGACCGGGAACTTCCGGTATTTAGCGGGGAGAGTCCCAAACCAGAGGTAACTGGCCCGCAACAGCTCTCTGCTCCCAAACCCCGTGGGATGGAGGCCTCACCGCCTGGTCAGGTGGGCACTCCTGAG